>NC_133653.1:45506882-45806882 GCF_009905375.1 Apium graveolens
CATATACTCGGGAACATCTACTCCCGGTTTTAGAAAAGGGTTCACCTTTGGGTCCCCTATACTCAGGGTATACGCAACTACGCTTATCTCTAGCATAGGTATTATGCAACTAATAAGCATTTGATCAACAGATAATATATCAAGATTACGAAACAGACATGCATATATACATATCAGCATGCTCCAAATATCGCAAAAATTTGCTAATAACAAATAGCATTTATCGCAAGATCATGCATATACATATACATCACAACAGTTATACGGACGAAAACTTGCCTGAGTGCTCCCGGATAGACTTAAGCTTAGAGGGGGTCTGATAACCTATGAACAACAACATAAGTCGGAATTAAACCCGGTCACTTAAGAAACTAGACTTTAACCATTTAGAGTCCTAACGTTCGCTTTCGCGCTTAACGATTCACTTAAGTCGCTCCAGTATCCTCGCTCCATCATTTTTAATAAATTAACCATTAAGAGTTTTAAGGCGATTTCTTCTCAAGTACCCTACAATCGTCTAACCCACTTTATATAATTTTTTCATAATCCAATTAGTCATTTAAGGGCCTAACCAATGTTTCAAAGTAAGGTGAGGGGTAATGGTTCGTTCGCGAAACGCCGTTACTTAAAACGGTCATTTCTCATCGCTCGTAACTCGGATTTAGGCGAACGACATATCAAAACAAAGCTCGTAACATGAACTATCAAAATGGCAAAGGTTAGAATCTTACAGTGAGTTCACGGGTCCTAAAGTTCAGAACAGAACAGTTAAGGAAAATCGGGCATTATGACGGTTATGTTACGCAATTTCCAATTTAATTATCACTCTAAATTCTCATCAATTCACTCACAACCACCAACATAACAATATTAAACCATCATACTACAAATCAGTCCCAACTCCAAATTTTACCAATTTATCCAACCAATCAAAGACCCAATATTCAAAACCAATACAAATCCACCAAAACTACTTATAATCAAAGATCAAGCCTTAATACTAACAATGCTTCAATAAAACTTAATGGAATCATAAAATCAAGCTAGGTTTGAAGTTTATACCTTCATTGGGAGGTGTTAAGTTGTTAGGAAACTTAGGGAGCCTCCTACAAGCTTGATCTTTCCAAAGAAATCAAGAACACAAAGTTAGGTTTTGAAGTTTCTAAAAGTCATATTGAAAGAACTGTAAATATGAGGGTCTTACTATGCTTATTGGAAGAGACTTGTGAACAAGAGTTGTAGATCATCTCAATACCTTTCCAACGAGCTATAGAAAACATCATTTGAGTGTGTATTAAAGGAGATATGGCAGTTTGAAGTTGCTGCTCTGGTTTTGGCCGAGAGCAAGCTTTCAAGGAGAGAAATGAAATATTTTGTGTTTTGTTTGGTGAAAAATGAAATGTTTGGCTTGGTTGGTTGAATTTTGATTTGTTTTAGGTTAATTACCTAATTAACCTTGATTTTGTGTGGTTATCATTCAACCACACTTCCTCCCCCCCATGTCATGCTTACTTCATCAAGTGATGTCACCCTCCCTCATTTGTCCTCTTCCTATTGGTTTGATGACATCATCCCCACTAATCCCTTTGATTAGCTTCTAATTGTTTGCCTAATGACCGTTGATCTTTATACGGTTCGCTTAACTTTCGTTCTCCTTTCTCATTTGAGGGATCATACCGGGATCTTATTTCTTAGGTTTCCTTAACCTTTCTCAATACATTATATTCCTTTTATGATCCTCTCTTATAATCCTTGAATTTAAATCCTTTTTATTTGTTACCTTATACTCAATTCCTTCTGTATCTGGTAGATTTCTGGGAAAAATCAAAGTGTCGATTTGGATTCCGACGATCTTTACATACACTTATATACCATATAGAGTACTAATAAAATCTTAGAATATCCATAACAGAACCCCTACATAGTGTGGCATGAAAAGTTTTCTCATTCAGCAAAATCACTATTCATAAGGGTTTCAAAATTTTCCAAAAATTGGGGTTATTACAGTATAAATACTGATTTCACTTTATCAGCATTTACTTTAAATATTGATTTGTCTTATCAGCATTTATTTTCATATTATAAATCATGTGTGGTATGATTATATCTATACCTTATTTAAGGATTACTTCTAGTTGTATGACCACATACCACCTTTCTTTAGCCACCTCTTATTTCTATAAAGTTGAATATTTATCTGAGCCTTTTCTGTGAGTTGTATGATAAGATTTAGAGAAAATAGAACTGAAGAGAGGTAGGATCCTTTTTGGCAAAAGGAGTGGTATATGAGAGTCAGGATTTAGTAATTCGTGTGAGGAACTCTAACTATTAAAAGTTATGTGTTATGTGGTGTGAGGAGTAGTGAGAATACTTTAAAATAAACATAGAGATTAAGTGTTACTTATTACATTTTGCAGGTGCACAGAGTACTAAAGAAACAGCTGCTGATCAACAGTCTGTAGTCCCTCAAATAAACTCTGATGCACCAAGTGCTGATAATCTCCCTGCAGATCTAAGTACTGATACTTTCCTGCAGTCCACTCACTCTACTATTCCATCACTTGCTACTCTCCCTGTTGTTGTTGAAGATGTAGTAGCACAACAGTCCATTCATGAAGATCTATTCACTACAGGATCACCACAACACTCCACCAGTATTGAGGTTCTAAAGGTTAATCCTGAAGCTCCAGCTCACCTGTCTATAATTCTTGAAGATGTGGAGCTAAATACTGATGGTATGGAAGTTTTCTAAGGTAGCTGGTTCTCATTAAGCCCCAATTTTTGATTCGATATTAAATGCTGAAGCTGGTGTTGAAGTTCAGCAAATAGTATTAGTTCCAGTTGCTGATGAAGGATCTGTCCATGAGACAAAATCTAATGATGGTGAAGATGTCAATACTTCTAATCTGAATGACGTTATAGATCATGAGGATGATCTATTCTTCCCTGAAGATATACCTAAACATGTGAGGCAACAAAAGTTGTAAAAGTTAGATGCTAAGAAGAAACATGATTTCTTTGATGATGTCCGGAACAAGAAATTAAAGGATATTGACTATCCTATTTCAAAGAATTATGTTGTCAATCATCTGGCTGAGAAGACTATTCAGGATCCTGATATGCTAAATCATCTGAAAGCATCTACTCTATTGGTAAGATCTCTGCATTCTGCTCAGGAAGCCACCACTTCTCAAATCAAAGAATATTTCCTGACTACAAAGCTGACTAATCATCAGGAGATACAGAAATAGATTGGAGCAATTATTGAAAGACAGACTCAGATTGAATCCAATCAGGCTAGATTGGAAGCTAAACAGAGAAAATGTGGACAACTTGATGAGGTTCAAAATTCAATAGACCTGATTCTTTCTCTATTCCTTGGTGATGATTCCAAAAAAGGGGGAGAAGATTGCTAAATCTAAATGCAAACAACTGACTTTGAAAGGAGTTGATGACAAAAATCATGATGGTAGAGATAAGGGAGGAAGTAAAGAGATTAAGAGAGGAGGGGAGAAGATCTAGTTGGGACTAGTGGTTCATCAAAAGTCAATAGATCTCAATCTAGACAAGGTGGAGGTAGGAAAAGTGAGAGGATAATTTAACAATCAAAGGGACTGACTGTAACTACAACAACTCAACAAACTTTTTAAAGTCACAACTGTTGATGATGACCAATGCATTCTGGAGATAGAAGGTGGTTCTGAAGCAAATCAGTTTTAATAAAGATTGAAGTTCAGAGGAAGGAAAACAACTCTATTCTACAAGGATCCAAAGATTCAAGCATTTGATTTTGAGGTGAGTAGAAGATTATTTGAAAGAGAGAATCCTATATTGACTTAGAGCAGCTTAGCAAATAGAGGAATAATTCAAATCTATAAGGATAACAAATACTGATGATGTTGTTATCTCTGAAGATCCTTATGAAGATGATCCTTCTAATAGACCAACCAAAGGGGTAGTTATAAGGGAGGTAAGTCAAGAAAATGCTGAAATATCTCTAATATCTCAAGAAATCTTAAATGCTGACAGGAGTCATTAGGTGAAACAAATGATATGAGAGAAGTCTAAACCTCCAAAGCCTAAAGCCAAAGCTGTTTCTAAGAGGAAATCAATATCTAAGGTACCTAAATCTTAAATATTGATAGATCTAGTCTATACAGTTGCTAAATCCTTTGATACTGAAAAAAAAGTTGAAGAAATTGAAATCAGCCAAGCTCATTAAAAAAGAAAGATTCATGGAACTGACTGGACTGAAAAATTGACGTTAACCTCTGATATTGCTCAAGTTAATGAAGAAACAAATGCTGATGTTCAACCAATCACAACCTCTAATACTACTCATATTTTTTATCTTCAAACCCAATTCAAGCTGAGACAACAAATCCTGATTCTGAAAAAATTAACTCTGATAAGCCAGAGCTTACTTTTGAAGAGAAGAGGAAGTTGCTATGGGGAAGCAAGAAGCCTGCACCTAGAAGAGATTCCTCTGAAACATTGAAGAAGATTTATAGTGGGAGTTCGCATGCTAGAAAACCTGGTATCACAAGTGGTCTGGGAAGGTTAGGTGCTGACCCATTTATGGATGATGCTTTGATTCTAAGAAAGCATGCAAATCTGACAGAAATTGGAGACAATGTGATGCTTGTAGACTTGCAGAAGATCATATTAGTACAAATTATTATTGATCTTGTTAGAAAAAAACTGATCTATTTTCTGGAGTCTGGGAGAAGATTGAGGTTGACTCAAGAACATTTGAGAGATAAACCATGGCAGGAGTTAGAACTTGTTGCTACAATTCTCAAGGTAACTAATCCTGTAACTGCTAGATGGTCTGCATTTATGAAGAACCTGATACAGTTGAAGTAGAGAGGAAAGCTTTACAAATCAAACTACATTCCAAAGTACATTGATCAAACTGAATATGTTATTGATATGCCTGTTGGAGGAGCTGAAATAGAAATTAGTCTAGGAAGGGAAGTCTTGACCTTTAATTTTGATGGAAAGAAGATGGGATTTCTGGAACTGGATGATCTATCACTTGGAAATTCAAGCTACATGACCTCAAGGCAGCCATCTATCAAAATGATGAATCAACAGATGAGCTGAAAGAACAAAAAAAGAGAATGCAATGGTACTTGGATGTTATGGAAGAAAATATATTAAGCAAGTTCCTTGAAGAAGCTACAGACTGTGTTAAAGTTCAGGTTTGAAGAATAAAGTCTAATAATCACAATCTATAAGATTGTATATGTTTATTTGATTTCTTCATTTATATAGTTTTTGACATCATCAATTAGAACTTGTACATAATTACATAATGTACAACTTGGGGGAGATTGTTAGATATAATTTATGATATCAGGATATAAACTATCAGAGTTTATTATCAGAACTTAATATCAGTATTTACTGAAGGTGACATCATCAGTACTTGTTTATCAGTACTTGATGATCAGCATTTAATGTCATCATAATTTAGTCACTTCAGTAGATATTCAAGAAGGAAAAGGATTGCAGAATTCAAGGCGGTGAAGGACTTTATTTCAGAAGCAATCATACATGGATAGTATTAGGTTTCCTTATTGTAATAGAATAAGATTCCTTATTGATTGTGTAACTGTGCACTATATAAGCACATATTAGGTTTACACTATAAGTGTTACGAATTGTTATATCTTTCATATAACCTAGCAGCTCTCAAGGATAATTGTTCATCCTTTGAGAGAGTACTTGTGTAACAGTTTTTATCATATTAATATAAAAACTGTTGATTCTGTTAAAGCTTTATCGATTTGTTTGTAGAAACTGTATTCACCCCCCTCTACAGTTGTATTACGGACCTAACATGAAAGGCATATGTCATAGCCTACTCGTTTATTCGAGTATTTAACTCAACTCAAATAAGAATGTAATAAGTAAATAGTGGATCAAGCATCAGAGAGATCTCACAAAGTAACATCTGTCAAAGAATAAAGAAACATTGTTCATCTGCAGACTTGAAGATTCACTGGAAGAAGTTCAAGAATTTGATCATGCCTCAGTGATGTAAATCAAGATCGTGGATTTAATCAAGTGACAGAGATCTCGTCAAGGTATCATTTATTACAGGATTCAATCAGAACAACAGAGTCAAGACATGAAGAAACGTCACGAAAGTTAGTCACTCATGAACCAGACAGTACATCGAAGTGTCAGCATTGAAGTGACGGAATTGATTCATAGTCTCAGTGACTTTCAGAAGATTGTCAGAAGAATGGTTGCTGCTCAGCGTTAGTATTAATTCTCCATTAATAATTAAGTCATATAATTTAATTAAGAAAATAAAATTATATCTGCAAGGATTAATTTATTAATTAATTGAATTAAAATTGATTAATTAATTTAGAATTAATATTAAGGAATTACAGAATTTTAATTGGTTTAAATCTATTTAAATTGAAACAAGACAATCTGGATTGTATTAATATGACAATCGGTATGACAATCAATAGTCATACCGAAAGTCATGCTAATTCATTTAATTGTCTTGTTAGAATTTTTATTAGATTAAAAATCTGTTATTAATCTTTGCAAGACAATCTGGATTGTATTAATATGACAATCGGTATGACAATCAATAGTCATACTGAAAGTCATGCTAATTCATTTAATTGTCTTGTTAGAATTTTTATTAGATTAAAAATCTGTTATTAATCTTTGCAAGACAATCTGAATTGTACTTGTGTAACAATCGGTATGACAATCAATTGTCATACCGAAAGTCATGCTGGTTCAAAGGATTGTCATTGCAGTTCATTTGCATTCGGCTGTTTACTTAAAAAGAAACAAAAGAAGCAGAAGTGAATATCATCCAACTATTCAGCAATCAAACAGAACACACTACAAGAACAAAAGAAAAAGCAGCAGAAAAATATTCATCTATTCTGCAACTTCAAGATCAATTTTCTAGATTGTAAAAGTTAAATCCAATCAACTAGAAATACTTATCTTGTTCTTGTATATCTATCTAGCGGATTAAAATCCCTAGAACTTAATCTCAAATCGCTTTTAGCATTTGATCTTTTAATTACAAAAATAGAAAAAGTTCATGTCGAATTTATTCTAAATTGTAATAATTGATTTGAGATTAATCCCTTGTAACCGATACCGTAGTTGTAACACCTTTCAAGTTTAATAAAAGTTTTATTTAACTTGAATTTTGTTTCACAATTTTATTCCGCATTTTATTCGACGAAACGGTATTGTTTGCATTCAACCCCCCTTCTACAAACAAATTGGGACCTAACAATTGGTATCAGAGCCTTCTGATTAACGTACAAATCAAGATCCTAGACTTTTGTGTTTCTTTCACTTCTTGAATTTTTATTCACTCAAAATTCATAATGACTACACAAAAAGTTGGAACCGTTAAAATTCCACTTTTCGATAAAGAAAATTATGTGATGTGGAAGAAGAAGATGCTACTGTTTTTACAGGTTGCTAATCCCAAATATTTGCAAGTGTTGAAGAAGGGTCCAAAAATTCCTATGGTTATTGAACCAGAGGTAATAGAGAATGATGTGGTGATCACTGAAGCGAGAACTTATGTGAAGGATCCTGAGGACTTCTCTCCTGCTGAAATAGAAGAAGCTTCCCTGGATGCTAGCCTTCAATTAATCTTAGTAGATTCCCTTAATCCCCTAATGAACAGACATGTGATGAATTGTAAAGATTCTAAACATATCTGGGAAACTATTGAGATTATTAATGAAGGCACAGAGGAAGTTAGGGAGAACAAACTAGAAATCCTAACCTCTGAGTATGAATACTTCAAATCTAATCCAGGAGAAGGAATCACTGAAGTGTTTGAGAGGTACAATGCATTGATCAACAACCTGAACATTAATGGTAAATACTATTCCATCAGGGAGGTCAATAAAAAGTTCCTTTTAACACTGCCAACTCATCTCGAACATAGAATCACTGCCATAAGAGAAGCAAGAGATCTGAGTGAGATTTCTTTGGAAAGGCTCTATGGTGTGTTAAAGACTTATGAGTTGGAGCAGATTCAGCAGAAGGAAGTTTACGGGAAAGGAAGAGTGGTCAGCACGTCTACTGCTCTGGTAGCTGATGAACAATAACAACAACAACCACTATATCAACAACAATCTCAACAGTCAGATAGAATGGTACAGTCTTCCAAGGTTGAAGATAATGTGATAGTAGCAGAATTTGATTCACCTACTACAAATCAATCAGGAGATGATTATTATTCCTTGGAAGAACTGGAGCAATTGGAGGATGAGTCAATGGCCCTGATTGTCAAGAGATTCTCAAATGTCAGATTCAAAAGGAATCCCAAGTTCAAGTACAAGTCCAACTACAACAGATTCCAGAAAGGTGGATCTTCATCCTCTAACACCAGCAGTGGTGGGTATAAAACAGGGATGGTTGATCGAAGCACCATTCGATGCTTCAACTGTAATGAGTTGGGACACTTTGCCACAGAATGCAGGAAGCCAAAACAAGCAAGGAAGAACTCTTACGATTCTAATCAGAAGAGTAAATCTGAAAGGGCGTACCTGGCAAAGGGAAGAAGCTGGGATGATACTGACAGTGAAGATGAAGAAGTTGGGAATCTTGCTCTCATGGCTAGTGATGCAAGCACCTCATCGTCAAGAAAAGAGGTAAAACTTTCTGATGCTGAAATGGTTTATCATCTAAGAGGTAACTTAGATTGTGCTCGTCGTGATAATGAATTGTTAAATCAACAAATCAAAGACCTTGAGAAAGAGGTCAATGAATTAAGACTTGTGCACATTAATCAAGATAAACTTAAAGACCAAGTATCTTTTCTAGAGAATAGAGTTGACTATTATAGACAACTCGAAACTATTCTCAAAGACAAGATCACCGGTCTTGAGGCTAAGGTTAAAGCTTACTTTAATTCTTGTTCGAAGTCCAAAGAGTTTTACAATAAGCAAGCTGTTAATCAAACACATGGAATAGGTTATGATTACAATGCTGCTATTGGAAAATTAGGCATAAACTCCCCTCCTCATGTATGTGCTAAAGGCAGGGAAGTACCACATGTGCTTAAGGGTGTTTATGAACCCCTCTATAAGGAATCAATTGCTGAACCATTTGATGAGACCTCTTTTATTATTCAAGAAGAAATCCGTGCTGAAGATAATGCTAATGGGAAAGCTGTCTCCAAGTCAAGTGTGTCAAAAGTTCCAGTCAAGGTTGTGAAAGCAACTGAGACTAACTCAGACACACATGAGTTGGATAGCACAAATGCCATGTCTACCATGCATAAGTTGCCTATTGTTAATCCTTCTCATAAAGCATGTGGTGTTCCTGATTGTATGTCTTGTGCTTTTAATCTGTTGTTTGCTTATTTTAATGGTAAGCATGCTTCTAATCATAAGACTACTCCTCGTCAGCATGTGAATAATAGAAAGCATGATAGGTCTAAGACTGCTAGTCCTCCTAAAGCTAGAAAGGAGACATTTGTGCCTAAGCCTAAACATAAATCTGATAAGGCTGTTTTAAAGGTCAAATGTTCAGTCATTGAGAATGTTGAGAATAGTGAAATTAAGAATGTTGTTTTGCCTGATAAAGGCCAATTTTACAAGTATGTCGGACCCAGCCAAGCTTGGGTTCCGAAGAAGTTCTAATCCATTTGTATTGCAGGGCATTAAACAGGTACAACCGGTAGTGTGGATTCTTGACAGTGGATCATCAAAACATATGACCGGAGATAGAGCCCTGCTATCAAATGTGGTTGAGAAAGCTGGCCCAGTGGTTACCTTTGGAGATAACAGCAAAGGTTTAACGGAGGGATATGGCTGTTTGCAAGCTGGAAATGTTATCATTGAAAATGTATATCTTGTGCAAGGACTTGAACACAATCTGCTTAGCATTAGTCAGTTCTGTGACAACGGCTACAATGTTTTATTCGACAAGCTGAAGTGTCAGATTCTGCACAAGAAAAGTGAAAAACCCTTCTTAATGGGAATACGGAAAGGAAATCTGTTCGTAGCTGACATGAACTCTGGAAGCAATCTTGAAGTCAATTGTTTCTATGCAAAAGCATCGTCAAATGAGAGTTGGCTATGGCACAAGAGACTTTCCCATCTCAATTTCAAGACAATGAATTCTCTTGTCAAAAGAGAATTGGTAAGAGGTCTGCCTCAGCTGGAATTCTCTCCAGAAGGACTATGTGAGGCTTGCCAGAAAGGAAAGTCAAAGAAAGCAAGTCACAAAGGCACTGACACATCTTCCATAACTGGTGTTCTGCAATTATTGCACATGGATTTATTTGGTCCAGTTAATATCCTTTCTATGTCAAAGAAGTGTTACTGTCTTGTGATAGTTGATGACTATTCCAAGTATACGTGGGTTTTATTTCTTCACTCTAAGGATGAAACACCACAAGTTGTGATTGATCATATCAAGATGATTGAGTTAGATTCTAACGTCCCTGTTAGAGCAATAAGGTCAGATAATGGAACAGAATTCAAGAATGCACTACTAAATGGATTCTGTACAGACAAAGGGATTACCAGACAATTTTCAGCTCCTAGAACCCCTCAGCAAAATGGAGTGGTAGAAAGGAAGAATCGTACATTGATTGAAGCTGCAAGAACGATGTTAAATGAATCAGGTCTTCCAATGTACTTTTGGGCTGAAGCTGTCAATACTGCATGTTATACTCAGAATCGAACTCTAATCAACAAAGACTTCATGAAAACTCCTTATGAGATTTTGAATGAACAGAAACCTTCTATCAAATACTTTCATGTATTTGGTGCCAGATGCTTCGTGCTCAAGGATGGAGATGATCGTCGTGGTAAGTTCGAGGCAAAGGCATATGAGGGTATTTTTGTTGGATATGGAAGAAGATCATATAGAGTGTATATCATTGATCAACACAAAATAACTGAAAGTGTCAATGTTACATTTGATGACACTAAACTCCCTAGTATCCAAACTGAAGATCCTTCTGAGAAACTGAAGTTTGATGATACGTCAGATTCAGAGTCAGAACATGGTCAAGAACCTGAGGTTGTTGCTGTTGAAGAACCTGTTAATCCTGATAATACTCAAGGTAATAGTGATGGAAACTCTAGAAACAATGGAGATACCACTGCTACTGACGGAGAATCTTCAAGTCAACATGGCAACAACTCAGGGGGAGATGCTGAAGGATCATCTAGTAGGACACAACATCACAATGAATTTCAAGGCGAATCATCAAGATCAAATCTTCCAAGACAGACTGTCTGGAATAAAGCTCACCCTTTTGAGTTGATTATTGGTGATCCAGATGTTGGAGTCAGAACTAGACGTGCTACTCAAAATGAGTGTCTGTTCTCAGGATTTCTTTCTGAGATGGAACCTAAGAAAATTGAAGAAGCACTAACTGATCCAGATTGGGTGATTGCTATGCAAGATGAACTCAATCAGTTTGAAAGTCAACAAGTCTGGAAACTGGTACCTAGGCCTGTACACAAGAAAGCTGTTGGTACAAGGTGGGTATTCAGGAATAAACTAGATGAAGATGGTGTGGTTACAAGAAACAAAGCAAGACTGGTAGCTAAAGGGTATTCTCAAGCTGAAGGTATTGATTATGATGAAACCTATGCTCCAGTGGCTAGACTTGAGGCCATCAGGATATTTCTGGCATTCGCAGCATTTTCAAACTTTAAAGTTTATCAAATGGATGTCAAGAGCGCCTTTCTGAATGGAAAGCTGGATGAAGAGGTATATGTAGAGCAACCTCCTGGTTTTGAAGATCCAGATCATATGGATTTTGTCTTCTTTCTTTTCAAGGCTATCTATGGGCTAAAACAGTCACCAAGAAAATGGTATGAGACTCTCTCTGAATTTCTTATTGAAAATAGCTTTATTAGAGGTGTCATAGACAAAACTCTCTTTTCTAAAAAACATAAGAATGATACTATATTAGTCCAAGTCTATGTGGATGATATAATATTTGGGTCTACTAATGATAATCTCTGTAAGAGATTTGCTAAGTTAATGCACAGCAAGTTTGAAATGAGCATGATGGGAGAGCTGAAGTTCTTTCTTGGATTACAAGTAAATCAAAGGTTAGATGGAACATTTATTTGTCAATCCAAGTATCTCAAGGAACTCCTCAAAAAATACAATCTAGAGGATTCTGCATCAGCAAGGACTCCATCAACTACAGCTGTCAAGCTTGGACCATGTGAAAACTCCATTAAGGTAGATGTCACAAGCTACAGAGGTATGATTGGCTCGTTACTCTATCTTACTGCGAGTAGACCAGATATTATGTATGCTACATGCCTATGTGCAAGGTTCCAAGCGGATCCTAGAGATATTCATCTCGTTGCTGTTAAACGAATCTTAAGATATCTTAAGGGAACACCAAATCTAGGTATTTGGTACCCTAAAGAATCTGGTTTTAACCTTGTCGGATATACAGATTCAGATTATGCAGGAAGTGTTGTTGATAGGAAAAGCACCTCAGGAAGTTGTCAATTCTTAGGAAGCAGGCTAGTCTCATGGTACAGCAAGAAAAGCAAACAGTTTCCAACTCAACGGCCGAGGCTGAATATATTGCTGCTGGAAGCTGCTGTGCTCAGATCTTGTGGATTAGGAACCAACTACGAGACTATGGCTCTGTATTGAACAAGATTCCTATTTTATGTGACAACACAAGTGCAATAGCCATCACCAACAACCCTGTGCAGCACTCGAGGACAAAGCACATTGACATCAGGTATCATTTTATTAGAGAGCACGTCATGAATGGTACTGTTGAACTATTTTTTGTTCCAACAGAAGAACAAATAGCAGATATTTTCACTAAACCACTTGACGAATCCACATTTACCGGATTAGTTGGTAAATTGGGCATGTTGAATAGTTTTAGTGATTAATTTAGTTAATATCTGGGATCTGTTCTTGAATGAATTTACAAATGAATTTTTCATAAATAAAAAAAAAATCACTTGCAAATTTATTTTATCATTTTATCATATTTCTTGCTTATTTCTATGTAATATATATTATCTTATCTATTTTTATTTTCCCTATTTGTTAATTTAAAATATCTCAGAATATTTTATTTCCTCTAAAAATATTTTTCTATGAATTTTATTTGCTAAAATTCAATAGAAATCTATTTTTGGAATAAAAATAATAAATTCTGATATATTATCTTTGTTTCTGTAAAAATTTTAAGTGTTTATTTCAGTTTTACTATTTTGAAATATAGTTTCAGTACATAAATAGAAGTCTGTACATATTTGAGTGTTTTTCTACTGCAATGACAATCGGCAAGACAATTGAATTGTCTTGCTGAAAATCATTTCAGTACTTATATATATATATATACTTATTTTCATAATTAATTCTGTGTGAAAACCTTTTATTTCCAGAATGACAATCGGCAAGACAATTGAAATTGTCTTGCTGAAAGTCATTTGCGAATATAATTGTCATTTCAGTGTTTTTCAGTTTAGTTTTATACTGGCAAGACAATCGGTATGACTATTGATTGTCTTACCAGTTATAAACATTATATATATCTATTTTATTTTTATTTTGCCTGGTATGACAATCGGTATGACTATCAGATTGTCATACCAGTTATATTTTTAATTCTATTGTATTTCATTTCCTTCTTTTGCCTGGTATGACAATCGGTATGACAATCCCGGATTGTCATACCAGCTGTTATATAAAGGCATGTGTTGTTCTTTTTAAACCATTTTCATCAGCACAGTTCATTTCAAAAAATTGAACAGTTTTTCACTCCTAATTTTTCTCTCTTCTCTCTCTTCGAACCAAACCAAACCTGTTATTTCCTTGCTCGAGTTTTTACTCAGCAAACTTAATCATCACTTTAGTGATATATACATATAAGTATATACATAAACAAGTGCTGTTGAATTTTCTGTAAATTCAGTTTGCCCCTTCAATTCCATTTTAATTTTAATTTCTTATTTGTGTCTTTTGGTGTGTCAAAACTGTGTTAGTGATTTAAGAATTTTAACGAGATACATTTCTGTCTAAATTTTTCGATTATAATTAATTTAATTCGAATTATTAAATTAATTTAATTAATTCGAATTTTCTTAATATTATTCTTAAAATTCTGAAAAGCTTGTGTCTTATTATTATTTTATAAAAAAAAAAAAATGGCTCTCAATTTCCAAATTGTCGCGCATAATCTAGTTGGTTATTTCAATCCGGAAAAATGTGATGTTGAAAAATTTAAGCCTTGGATTAGATTTTTAAATGATCGTTCGATTGTTAGCTCTGCTATTAAATCAAATGTGATTTTAAACGTCGATCTACTTAGACTGATTTGCACAACCTCTACTGTGGCCGATGATTCAAAATCTTTTTCATTCACCGTGGCAAACACACAGTGTGTAGTTGATGAAACAGTCGTCAATCGTGCGCTAAATTTTCCACTTGACAATTTCTGTAATTTACCCTCTGAAAATGATATCACAAATTTTTTCAATGCTATTCACTATCAGGGGGTGATCAATTTAACCAAACTTTCTAAATCAAATTTGGTGTCTGAATGGGATATTTTCTTCGATACACTTTCCAAAGTGTTTGCCAACTGCACAAAATCTAATTTTCATAACATTACTTCCACCCTGCAGTATATTGGTCTTGCGGTTGTTTTCAATCAAAGGATCAATTTTGGCAAACTACTTTTTCCCATTCTCTTGAGACGTCTAACTTCTGCTTTACGTGATCATTCTACAAATCGTAGGGTATCATGTTACTATGCTCGTTTTCTTATGCTCATAGCAGATCATCTACTCACCCCTGAACACAAAGCACTTTTTGCTAACTCTGCTGTAACCGAACCCCCACCAGTTAGCAAAAAGATTTACACTCGCCAAGACACAACCTTCAAATTTATGCAAGTACCAGTACTTGTATCTACTTTCATGGCCAATTATATTCCCTTGCCTATTTTTAATCTTCC
This sequence comes from Apium graveolens, assembly GCF_009905375.1. NCBI lineage: Eukaryota > Viridiplantae > Streptophyta > Magnoliopsida > Apiales > Apiaceae > Apium > Apium graveolens. The sequence continues at coordinate 45,521,869 of NC_133653.1, forward strand.
CGGCCATGAACAGCAACCTCAACCTCCAGTGGTTCAAGCCACCCAGGCTCTTCCATTACAGGTAGTAACTCCTCACACTCTCTCTCACTCTCTTCCTACTTCTGTTAACAGACCCTCAGTGGTTGATAGGGCTGACCATGAAGTTGTAGAACCACAGCTTCAATCCCAGGTCATAGAGCCAAACACAGAGTCTCATTCTATCTCACCCTCTCCCCCACTGTCTAAAATGTTACCCAGAAGATTATTAGGAAGTAGTACAATGTCAAATATGAGTGAACCCTCAGCTCTGCCTCCTCCTAAGAAAAGAAAAACCTATTCTGAGGCATCTGATAGCTTATCCTTGTCCTCCCAACAGGACATGGACTTTGAAATGGCCAATGAACAGTTACTAGAGGCATTCTCTCAACAGGATGCATCTATTGAAATTCGCCATCGGGCCATGGCATCTTGTACTGAGTCAAGCACAATTCCATTACTCACAATGGAACCATACACTTCCCCAGATAATACTCAGGACACCCAGTGAGGAGTGCACGTAGAGTCGGTTACAGTGCCTGCCATAGTTACGGCAGAAGAGCAGTCACATGCTTCAGAGGGAAAATCTGACTCTCCGCCATCTTTAATAGAGTCATTTTCTCCCCTCCCAGATCCAACAACTCTGGCTCCCTTATGGGATTCTCCACTCGCAGATTTATCTGGAGAAAGTGGAGGGCAACTCGGTCAATCTATCCCTGAAGCAATTCAGACATCTATTCCAAAAGATTTGATAGCATTGACTGAGGATCGGGACTCGCGAATTCCCATTGCACCACCACTGACCTCTCTTGAAGAGGCTAGGGTGATTTTTAATGCAGGTAAACAAGAACAGCAATTGGAAGACTCCTCACGAGCAATCATATTGAGAGAAACACATGCACGTGAGATGAGTGAACCAAATACGAGTGAACTTCAGGTGAGAGCACACACAGACACTGATACTATCAACCTGTTAGCTCAGATTGCTGCCCTGAAAGAAGAACTTGCTAAAAGTCAAGCTGAAGCTCAAGCATTCAAAGCACAGGTGGTTGAACGGTCTTCTTCTTCCACCTCTGTCGACAATCAGCTTGCAATCATAAGGAATGACATCTCAGATTTAAAGACTACTGTAATACCAAAGCTCAATTCTATTCAGGACACTCCAAATTTATCAGCTGATGACATATCCAACTTCTGCTCCCTACATACAAGAATGACTTCTCTTGAAGACCTCGTTGAGATGAATCATTCACTGGACAACTCAAGATTTCTAAAGATAGAGACGGGCATGGAACATCTAAATGAAGGCATGAAGCACTTATATTACATGATCAAGAATTCTCATTGCCCTAATGAAGAACAAAGAGCTTATTTTGAAGGACCGTCTGGTGGAGGATCAGGCTCTGGAAGTGGTGGAGGTTTCAAAGGAAAGTCAGTAGAGGATCCCTCAACTAAGGGGGAGAAGAAAGGGAGTAGTTCCAAAGGGAAAGAAAAAGATACTTCTGCTGGAGATAAAGGAAAGGCTGATGATGCCTACTACAGTGGAGAACAGGATGACTTCGATATTTTTGACATTCCCACTGAACCAGTTCAGGAAGATAAAGATGGGTTATTTGAAGCTGAAGAAGAAAGTGATTTTGAAGATTGGGAAGAAGAAGATACAGTGGATCCTAGGTTTGAGAAAGAATTTCAGAAAGAGCAGTCAGAGATGCAAAGAAAAGAAGCTGAACTCAAGAAGGTCTCACAGATCATTGATAGGAGAAAAGACATACAAAGAACAGAAACTCTTCAAAAGCAACATCTTCATGACATTAAAGCTCAAGAAAGGAGAAGAGATGTCAGACTGAAGATTGGTGGAAAGTGGGATGAAGCTAGGAGAGTACTCGATATGCCTCAGCTATGCACTAACAATGATAGGCAGTTCTTACATCTTCTTGACAAGCTGGAAATCTCAAATCCTAACAATGACATGTACATGAATGCTATCAAGACTGAAGTCTCAAGGATCACAGCTGCTTTTGATAGATCCCTAAATGAGATGAGCATTTTTGTATATTGTCAGAGTGAAGGATCATTCAAAGTGTCACTTCATCTATTTGAGAATCGTTCGTTGTCAGAGATTTGGATTCTTTTAAACAAAGTGAAAAGAAGCTCAGAGTTGAATGAAGTTCTTCGGGAAAGGCTTAAAGAGTTTGCCAGCAGGGCTAGTCCTCAAGTGGTCAACAATCCTCATCAAGGGAGATTCTTTAAGTCTGATTGTCTTCAAATCTGTCAGCTAGATGTACAATCTCTTAAAGACTACTCAGCTAAGCATCTGGTCTGGATGGAACATCATTTGAGAACTGCTGGATATTCATCCATGTTGAAGACTCAAGCTGCTGACTTGATTCAAGCTTATTGTGAGAAGAATGTTAAAAGGTACAATCAACTCAAGAATAAGTTGAAGACAGTTGGAGTTCAACCAGTCAGACCTGCAAGCTTCACTTCAGAAAAGGATCGTGTTTTTGACAAGGAATTGCTTCAAGATTTAGAAGAAGGTGAAGTCAGAAGAGAAGACAACTAAAGTCAATTAGCTCAAAACTCAATGTAATATGATTAGAGCGTTATGAATCAAGATAGACTAATGTAGTTATATGTTCAGGCTAGAGGAACATCTATCTTGTATTCACTTGTAAATTTCATTTGGAATCTGGAAAATGTTAAATATAATCCAGAAATTTTCTGCTATTTACTTTACATTACTGTTTATATCTTTTTCTTATTTGTTAGTTGAGTTATCCTCTAGGTATTTGTTGTTATTGTCTAACAAGCAAATAGGGGAGATTGAAAGGCATATGTCATAGCCTACTCGTTTATTCGAGTATTTAACTCAACTCAAATAAGAATGTAATAAGTAAATAGTGGATCAAGCATCAGAGAGATCTCACAAAGTAACATCTGTCAAAGAATAAAGAAACATTGTTCATCTGCAGACTTGAAGATTCTCTGGAAGAAGTTCAAGAATTTGATCATGCCTCAGTGATGTAAATCAAGATCGTGGATTTAATCAAGTGACAGTGATCTCGTCAAGGTATCATTTATTACAAGGATTCAATCAGAACAACAGAGTCAAGACATGAAGAAACTCATGAAAGTTAGTCACTCATGAACCAGACAGTACATCGAGTGTCAGCATTGAAGTGACGGAATTGATTCATAAGTCTCAGTGACTTTCAGAAGATTGTCAGAAGAATGGTTGCTGCTCAGCGTTAGTATTAATTCTCCATTAATTAATTAAGTCATATAATTTAATTAAGAAAATAAATTATATCTGCAAGGATTAATTTATTAATTAATTGAATTAAATTGATTAATTAATTTAGAATTAATATTAAGGAATTACAGAATTTTAATTGGTTTAAATCTATTTAAATTGAAACAAGACAATCTGGATTGTATTAATATGACAATCGGTATGACAATCAATAGTCATACCGAAAGTCATGCTAATTCATTTAATTGTCTTGTTAGAATTTTTATTAGATTAAAAATCTGTTATTAATCTTTGCAAGACAATCTGGATTGTATTAATATGACAATCGGTATGACAATCAATAGTCATACCGAAAGTCATGCTAATTCATTTAATTGTCTTGTTAGAATTTTTATTAGATTAAAAATCTGTTATTAATCTTTGCAAGACAATCTGAATTGTACTTGTGTAACAATCGGTATGACAATCAATTGTCATACCGAAAGTCATGCTGGTTCAAAGGATTGTCATTGCAGTTCATTTGCATTCGGCTGTTTACTTAAAAAGAAACAAAAGAAGCAGAAGTGAATATCATCCAACTATTCAGCAATCAAACAGAACACACTACAAGAACAAAAGAAAAAGCAGCAGAAAAATATTTCATCTATTCTGCAACTTCAAGATCAATTTTCTAGATTGTAAAGTTAAATCCAATCAACTAGAAATACTTATCTTGTTCTTGTATATCTATCTAGCGGATTAAAATCCCTAGAACTTAATCTCAAATCGCTTTTAGCATTTGATCTTTTAATTACAAAAATAGAAAAAGTTCATGTCGAATTTATTCTAAATTTGTAATAATTGATTTGAGATTAATCCCTTGTAACCGATACCGTAGTTGTAACACCTTTCAAGTTTAATAAAAGTTTTATTTAACTTGAATTTTGTTTCACAATTTTATTCCGCATTTTATTCGACGAAACGGTATTGTTTGCATTCAACCCCCCCTTCTACAAACAAATTGGGACCTAACAACTCTTGACTTTGAAAGTAAGGAGTTTATGTTCTTATTCTTCCTGCAAAAAGAAGCCAGATGGTTAGAACTTCCATAGTTATGACATGTTTTTCTAGGAGCATTAGGAACAGGCTTATAATCATTGCTTTTATTCACACCTTCCTTTCCATTCCTATTTTTCCTAGGTGATTGTACCTTGTTTACATTCTTAACATCTTTCAGCTTATGTTTAAGCTGCTTCTTTGTCATTAAGCTTACGTTAACTTCAGTTGTCTTTTCCTGTTTTAATTTGTCAGAAGTTAATTCCTCTTTAACTTCTGATTTCTCAGTATCAGACTTTACAGCTACACTTAACAGGTTTTAACTTTGGCTTTTGTATAACAACTATAGGCTTAATTTCTACAGTTCCTTTATCATTCTTATCATCTCCATATTCTAAGCCCTCTTTCCAGTTTCCACTACTTAACAAATTCCGAGTTGTTCTGCCAGAGTTAGTCCAAGTCCTGATAATCTCTCTTTCCTTTTCTAACTCAGTTTTTAGAGATTCATTCATTTTAAGTACTTCATCCCTAACATAGAAAGCATCATCTCTATCTTTCTGAGTTTGATGGAACATGACTAACTCTTTTTCTAAATAATCATTCATCTTTTTACAAGCAAGATTTTCAGAAGTTAATCTTTCACATGTTAAAGTTTGATCTCTATAACTAATAAACATGGTTTTAAGATATATTCTCAACTCATTAATATCATCAGTATGAAAGGCATAAGTAGTTTGAGGTACCTTTAAATCAGCAGCATCAGAACTGCTATCAGTATTTGCCATATCAGCATTTTCCATCAAGGCATAGTTCTCCTCACTTTCAGAATCTGAAGTGTCTGTCCAGCTTTTCTTCTGTGTGACAAGATCCTTGGCTTTGTCACTCTTCATTTTCTTGCAATCAGGAGATATGTGGCCTTTCTCGCCACAGTTGTAGCATTTGACATTTGTGTAATCTCCTCTGTCAGACTTTCCTCCTTTGCCTTCAGACTTTCTGAAATTCTTCTTATCAGAACTTGCACCTTTCCTGGAAAACTTCTTTCCCTTCCTGAATTTTTTGTATGCAATCCTTGTGATTCCCTTCACCATAAGAGCACACAGCTTCATCATCTCTTCATCAGCATCCATCTCAGGCAAGCTTTCAGTTTCTGATTCATCATCACTATCAGAATTTGATGACTCAGTATCACACTTTGTGATGAGCGCTTTTCCCTTGCCTTTCCTTGAGATAGCTACCTTTGGGGATTCTTCTTCAGCCTTAAGAGCAGTGTAATCACTTTTCTCCTTTGGTACTGACTTTGCTGCTTCACCTGCAACTGCAACAGCGAGTTTGGTTGGCTTGTGAGGTCCTTCATGGATTCTGTCAAGATATTCTGGATCAATAGCTTCCAGAAACATAGTCATCCTCACCTTCCATATGGGATATTCAGATGATTTAAGTATGGGAACTCTAATGGTCTCATATCGACTGTGGATTTGAGTCTTTGGAGGTTCTTCAGTTTTGGTGGGCTTGGTTGGAGTTTTTGCTTCAGACATGATTGTTTTTGGATCTTAAATTGTTTGTGTGTTAACAGATCTGCTCTGATACCACTTGTTAGGTCACACACACTGTAGAAGGGGGTTGAATACAGTGTATAGCATAATCAAATCGAATTCAAATAACACAAGTAATAGAAAACAGACTTTATTCAATGCAATAAACTCTGTTACAATATGGAACTATCCTCTCTCAGTGATGAACAAATATCACGAGAGCTGCTAGGGTTACAATAAATAATATTCTCGATAATGATAACACTTATACTATATACCCTAGGTCTGTGTTTATATATCACACAATTACAAGATAATCACTACTTGATATGGAATATAATTCTGCTTCCTAAAATATATCAATCAGTAATCTTTTCTTCCAAGTATTCCATTCTTCATAGAATTCCTTCTTCATGCATATCTCTTCTTACGTTTGTCTCGATCTTCTTTCCTTTCAATCAGCCATCTTATCTGAAAGTTTCCATTAAGTCCTGATATTATCTTCTGATAAATATCTCCTGAACCTTAAGTACTGATGACTTAAGTTCTGACTTCAGTATAAGTGCTGATTTCAGTTAAATACTAATTTATCCTGTTCAAGTAAGATCTGAAAAGTAAACATAAATCATATTAGTCATGATATTATCAAATATATCTAACAAGTCGGTGTCACGTGGAGTGTATAAATAAAAGAGTTAAAGATTTTAAAATCTTTTACCTACTATTCTTATTTTCTAATCTCTCTTATTCTCTCTCACTCTCTAATATTCTCTGAAGCTATTTCTTACAGGCATTTTATTAAACACCTTTCATACACACAACTTCTCACTTAATTTCTTACAGAAATGGAACCCAAGGACATCATCTTTAATGGAGCCAAGTTCGTCCCTAATAACTATATGGCTATTCTCAGCAAGGATGATGCTCCATCAGATCTTCATTTTATTCAAGACTTTCTGGCTTGAAGTGATATTGGATATGCTTTGACCCAACCATAATTACTCTTAGGAACACAAATACTGGAGTTTTGGACGAGTGGAGTTTATGATGATGGTGGTGAAGTTGGGTCCCCAAGCATTATCTTCACAATAGGGGAAAATGAACATCTAGTTAACTTGTCAACTATTCGACAAGCTCTACACTTGCCAAAAAATTGCACTTTCAATGCTCAGATTGAGGATCCAGTTCTACAAAGTATGATGGCCAATATTGGCTGTGAGAAAGGTTTGTCCAAGCTGGGACAACTGAAGAGGCCATACATTAGAAGGGAGTGGAGTTTTTTCTTTGACTATATCACCAGAGCTTTTGCCAACAAATGCTCCAACTTTGATGTCATTCCCATTCTGAGTCAGCAAATAGGGTATGCACTTCTTAATCAAACTCATTTTGATTATGCTACTGCTATTTTGGGTTTTATTGGGGATAGGATGAATGAGGACCCATATACTATTTACTTTGCTAGATTTTGTCAACTCATTTACAGTTTTTGTTGTCCTGATGAGCCCCAAAACTTTAGTGAGACAATTCAACCTTTTAAACTTGCTAAAAGGGCCTTCACAGACTTGTTATCTACTGATAATAAGAAAGAGATACTAAGACCCCTTCAAATTCCTGACTCTGTAAAACAGTTCTTAGTAAACTCTGGCCCTAACACATACATACCCAAATTTCTTGAAGTTGCATCCTCTCAACCATCAACACCTACACAACCTACCAATACTCAACCAGCTCAATCTTCTCAAACTCAATCACAGCCTACCATCAGAACCTATTTCCAACCAGCACAATCTTCTCAACCACAACCATCAGCACCTACTACCAAACCAACCTCTGGTACTTCCCAAAAGGTGCCAGTTGTAAAATCTGCTACAACATCTAGACCCAAATCTTCAAGAGCAAAATATGTTCCTAAATCTCCACCAAGGAGAAGAAGGATGATTCTTAGAGATGAATCAGATGAAGATGAATAGGTTCAGGCTCCTGCAGCAGAACCTGTGACAATAGAAGCTGAAAAAGAAATTTTTCAGGAGGTAGAAGCTGAAGAGTCAACTCTTCAGAAAGAAACTGAAGATGAAGGTTCTGGAATTAAGAAAAGGAAAAGATCTGCAAATTCTGATGCAGATCATGTTTCTCCTCCATATGGTAGAAAAAGGAAGACTAGAGTAGGTGTGCATATGGCACAAATTTAATTTGAAGATGCTGAAGAAGTTGAGGAAGGGGATCAGGGATCTCTGATCTCATCAGAACCAATAGTAATTGAAGTTTTTCCACCTCCAACTCAAGCTGAAGACACAGTTCAAGATACAGTGATCACACCTCCTGTCTCTCCAATCAGAGAAACAACTACAGTTGAAGATTCAGGATTAAGTCCTGAAATTGACATTCATACGCTGGACATTCCATTTGTCTTGTTTCTGGAAGCACCACAAGGAAAGGTGATAACTCCACCTGTTTTTCCATTAAATGTTGAAATACCAACTACTCCAATTCTGGATGTGGAAATAAATGATGTTGTACCAGAATCTCCTACAGCCACACACACTCTTGTGTTGTCAGAAGATGATGAGTTTTTCTCAAATTCTATAGATAGTGCTCCAGTAAATACTCCAGCTCAAATTCTTGGAAAGGAGGCACTACTTAAAAAGTTTGTTGAAGAAGATGCTCCTGTTCCATGGGAAGAACTCACATAGGAGTTAATGGACCAAGAAGTGGAATGAATCCGACTTCATTCCCAGCTCAAAAGTTCTGTTAGATCATATTACAAAAGCTGATGAATTGTTGATAAATTCTGATTTCAAAGCTCAACTTAAAGTTCACAGCTCTCAGTACTAAAAGTCTTCAAGGTCAACACTGAAAGAGATGTGTCCTAACTCCAATCATGTATGATGATTTAGGAATAACTTTTATGTAATCTTTTTTGATTTCATTGATATTAATAAAAGACTTGTTTTGGTTTTATTGCGGGCTTTATCTATTTAAGTGTTTAAATAAGATATACCACAGTTTAGAGTAAAGCTTTTTATGGATTATGATGAGATCATAATAATGAGACCTAAAAGATGATAACTCTAAACTTAAATATTTCCTGGTCGTAGGATTACTAACTGGTAATTAGTAATCTGCAAAGATCAGTACATACTATGCTTGCTTCATTATGAAGGATGTCTGTTCTCATAGACATTTGTGTGGTGACACTATAGCTAGTATGTAGGTGCTTATTATAGAATAAGTTCACTGAACATGACTCACACAGCTGAACAACTGATGGAGTTCACTCACGTGTCAGCAGTTGTTCACATAGTGATAGTTGTACAAGTATTCTTAGACTTGAGGTCATCATAGTCATCTTGTGTACACTGAACTATACTTTGGTTTAGTTCTTAGTCTCTAGGGACAATTATAAGGGCTCTATTGGGTATAGGAATTTGTACACGAAGATAGTGTATGATCAATAAAGGATCTATCCCTTCCAGTGAAGGAAGAGAATGTTCAATGCAGATCCACTTATGCTAGTTTAGGAATCTCTGGCCAGAGTGAATGAAATTAGAAAGGAGTTTCTAATTTACATTAAATAGAACTAAGCATAGTTAATGTGAAAGAAATGATTAAATAAGATAGGCTTGACACGAGTTCCATGCCTTGTATTTAATCGTGACATTCCAGGGTAGAAGGAATTGATTGTACAGTAACTACTCACTGAATAGGTTCTTGGTATTCTAAGCAGTGAATTTGTATTATCCGGATAGTCGCGATATGTTGAGAAGTATCCCTCACGATGTAGAATAAATATGATTAATTTATTAATTAATCATATTTAATGAATTAGAGAATTTATATAAATAATGATAAAATAGTTTTATTATTATTCATTTCTACTACCGGCTTAATATTGAACCTACAAGGTCACACCATAAAAGAGAATGATTTAATGGTGGAGGAATTAATTAATAATGGTTGGTAATTATTTATTTGTGAAATATATAATTAATTAGCAGATTTAATAATTGATTAAATGAGATTTAATTAATTCTTAATATTATTAATTAAGAATTTAATTTTGGAAATTAAATCAAGTGAGAGAATTATTTTTCTAAAGTGTTTAGATAAGGGATTAATGATTAAAAGGTGTTTTAATTATTAGTTAATTGGTTAATAAGAATAATCAATTTAAGGGTTAATAATAATAATATTTTATGGAAAATTTTCAGCTGAAAATTTTGCCTATAAATATACTATTATAAACCATATTTGCCTTAACCCAAATAATTAACCCTAATTCTAAAGTAGAACAAGAGGGAGGCAACTAATTTTCTTAACATGTTCCTCCTCCATCACATTGTACTCTTGGTGGATACCGGTGGAGTGCTTCACACTTGAAGAGCAGCTGCTAGGGATTTCCGTTCATCGTTCCTGGATCGCTATTAAAGACATCCATCTTTCCATTAACGTAAAGCTTCTTAAGGTAAACATACTGAACTACGAATTAAATATTATTTTTCGCATAGATCCTGCGGAGGGTTTCGGTTTTTTTTAAGATTTAAATTTACGTTTTCGTTGCGTTTATGTGCTAAAAACTCCTTCAATATCATCAGAGCTACTTGCGAAAAGTTTTTAATTCGTTTATGTGTTTAACTGTTTTCGATATATGAGCATGTACGTGATTCGCCATAATTTGATGTTGATATAATATGCTTATATATGTATGGTTTTAAATATATGATATTCATGTGAGTTGTATAATCATAAGATGATTATGTAATCTGTATATATACTGATATATACATGATTTATGTTTGTTCTAATTATGAGAATCATATTAGATACGGATTCTGAATTGGCTGCTGCAGATTTGCCGAAATCTGGGTCTGGTGTCCGATTTACGCAAACGAATACCCTATTCCACAGGTACACGAGCGTCTGAACAAAACTGATAGCTTAAGCTATCAACCACTCATCTGTAAGGCGTTTGACGTCGTTTACTGTCCGTAAACAGTGATTCTTGTTTTTCTGATTTGATTCTGATTTTTCTGATTTTTGTCATTTTTTTTATGATTAGATCATGGATAATATGATATGTTAAGATCATATTATGTATTTTAACATGCTTTTATGTATTGTATGAGCATGGTGGATGGTTATGACCTTTCGACCTTAGTGTAATGGTTTTGGTTTTGGTTTTAAATACGACTTGCATGTCATCAATCTTTGTAATCATAAATCTCGAATGTAACTCGAGTTATTCTTGTAAGTTCATTAGATTAGTTTTACTTTCAATCTATGTAATGTAATTGAAGACTCAAGAAGGCTATCCAATGGAGGTGATACAAAGAAGAATACGAGGCATACAAGAAGTCTAAACAAAGAAGAAGACTTATATAATAAGTAGTTGTATTTATTTCCATCACCATATTAGATTGACCTTGATCTTTAACATGAGCTTGATAAAGATCACATAGGATGGGGCCATAACCAAACACATTTACTTTATTGCACTTTACATTTACTTGTTTATTTAATTTTATATATGAGATATATGCCTATGTTTACCATGCGATGATAGATTTAGGTGAACTTAAATTAATACAAGGCGTGCTCTAGAAAATCTAGAAGAGGAATCGTTTCTTGCCTTAACAATAATATTTTGAATACAATCATGAGATTCTTGTGTTTATGAAACACGTAATTAAATATGAATTTTTAATATTGAGAGAAAGGATGATTCTGTCAAAAGTAGATTTCTATCTATAAGAAAGGGGTATTAAGTGATGCCTCTTGACAATGCTCCCCCGATCTGGGAATCATCTGATTATTGATTATTGATTTGAAATATTTAAGTTAAAAGGAAGAATCTCTTTATAATATGATTATGATTGTAACATAATATAATCCCTCTAAAATTAAATAATATCAAGTAGTAATTGGCCAATGACACAACGAGCTTGTGTCGGTCATAGCCTTCCAACATGGTAGAAAGTGGTTCTTATTTTTAAATTATTGTCGTTTCGTGCTACAGCTGAGGGCTTTGATTTCGAAATAAGAAATAGTTGTCTATTACATAGAGATGTGTACATTGAATTAGAATCTAAAGGTCGTTACGTGCTATAGCCGTGGGCCGTTGGAGACTGATTCAATTGTACGGAATGTTGGGTTAGACTTGACTTAGAATATTGAGTTTGTCGTGCTACAACCATGACTCAATTATTCAAGAGGCTAAAGTTTTTATTAGGGAATAACATAAGATGTAATTGACAAGAGTTGTCTGTCTATTGAACATGACATGACATTTCGTGCTACAGCCGAGGTTGTGTGATGGAATGTAGGATCCCTATTCCCACTAGCATTATAAATGCTTAATTTTTCACTTAAGGGGGTTATATAATTTAGATAAACTAGTGGGAGCCACTTATGAATAAAGACCCGATTCATATAGTATCTTGAAATGAAATTGAATATTTGCTAAGTGTTTTTATGTGTTCATCATTTACAGATTTACTATATTCGTTATGTCTTCTGCACTATCACTCCGGAGTATATTAGATGCTCACAAGTTGACTGGTCCTAATTTTGCTGATTGGCTTCGAAACTTGAGAATTGTTCTCAGGGTTGAGAAGCTGGAATATGTGCTTGACTCACCTAAGCCTACTGAACCTGCTAGCGATGCACATAATGCTGAACATGTTGTGTATCGTAAGTGGATGGATGATGCAAATGTTGCTCAATGCATCATGCTAGCTTCCATGAACATTGAGCTACAGAAGCAACATGAGCATATAGATGCTCACACTATCCTTATGCATCTACAAGAGTTGTATGATGTGGCAGGGAGGACAGCTCGATATGAGATATCAAAGGAACTGTTCGGTTGTAGGATGTCTGAGGGATCATCTGTGAATGACCATTTACTTAAGATGATCAATTTGATTGAATGTCTTGGACAACTTGATTTTGCCATGGATGGGGAGCTGAGCCAAGACTTGGTCTTGCAATCACTTCCCAGTTCGTTCTCACAGTTTGTTGTGAACTTTCATATGAATAAGCTGGATGTCAACCTGCCTGAACTCCACAACATGTTGAAGACTGCGGAATCGAATTTTCCCCCTAAGAAGAGTTCTGTTCTTCTAATTAGAGAAGGTTCCAATACTAAGAAAAGGAAGAGAAACCCTTCCAAGAAGAAGAAAGTAGGTGAGAAAAAGCCGGTTCCACCAAAAGCTGAAGACCCTAAGAGCAAAGCTGTTTGCTTTCAGTGTAACAAGGTGGGGCACTGGTAGAGGAACTGCAAGGTTTACCTTGCAGAATTGAAGAAGAAGAAGGGTAGTGAGACTACCGCTTCTGATTCAGGTATGTTCATGATCGAAGTTAATATGTCACTAAGTCAAATTTTTACTTGGGTATTAGATACCGCCTGTGGTTCTCATATTTGGAATTCGTTGCAGGGACTAAGGAGAAGTAGGACTCTTGAAGAAGAGGAGATGATTCTACGGATGGGAAATGGAGCAAGAGTTGCTACTGAAGCTGTAGGATCATTTCATTTACATATGCCTACGGGAAAGACTATTGTTCTAAATAATTATTATTTTGTTCCCTCGACTGTGAGGAATATTATTCCTATTCCATGTTAGACTTGGCTGGATTTTCGTTTGTTATTCAGAATAATAAATGTTCAATTCTTAGAGATAACGTTCTTTATGGAAATGGTATTTTAAACAATGGTCTGTATGTATGTGATGTAGAGCATAATTTACTACAAATTGAACATACTAATAAAAGAAAAAGGGATGATGAAAATCTCACTTTCTTGTGGCACTGCGGACTTGGTCATATTAGTGAAAATAGACTACGGACATTGCATAAGGAAGGATTACTTGACCCCTTTGATTTTGAATCATATCCTACATGCGAGTCTTGTCTATTGGGTAAAATGACCAAATCTCCATTTAGTGGACATGGAGAGAGGGCTGCAGATTTGCTAGGATTGGTACACAGAGATGTATGTGGACCAATGTCTACGCAAGCCATGGGTGGATTTTCATACTTCATTGCTTTCATAGATGATCGATCTAGATTCAGATATGTGTATTTGATGAAACACAAGTCTGAAGCCTTTGAAAAGTTCTAAGAATATAAGTATGAAGTGGAGAAACAAACCAAACATAGTATTATAACTCTTTGATCAGATCGAGGTGGTGAATACTTGAATGGAGAATTTTTAGCTTATCTGAAAGAAAATGATATAGTCTCCCAGTGGACTCCTCCATATACTCCACAGTTGAATGGGGTATTTGAAAGGAGAAATCGAACTTTGTTAGACATGGTTCGGTCCATGATGAACTATGCAAATCTTCCAGTATTCCTGTGGGGTTATGCATTGGAAACCTCAGCATATTTACTGAATAAGGTGCCTTCCAAATCTATTCCTCAAACTCCATATGAGATATGGAAAGAAAGGAAACTGAGTCTTAAACACGTTAAGATTTGGGGATGTCTAGATTATGTCAAGAAAGTTGACCCAGATAAGCTGGAATTTCGATCTGTAAAATGTAATTTTGTAGGATATCCTAAAGAGACTTTAGGGTATTACTTTTACACCGATCATCGGGTGTTTGTCTCCAGAAATGCTACCTTCTTAGAAAAGCAGTTTATCCTTGAAGGAAACAGTAGGAGCAAAATTGAACTTGATGAAGTTCAAGAAGCACAAACTACTACGGATCAAGTGGAAACACCTGTTCAAACTGAACAACCTTCTGTGGAACAGCCCATTCGTAGGTCAGGGAGAGTGTCTCGCCAACGTGAGAGGTATTATGGCCTTGTCATTGAGAATGACAATGAGTTGTCAATCATTGATGATGACGACCCTGTGACCTATAATGAGGCTATGAGTAGTGTTAACTCAGAGAAATGGCGTAGTGCCATGAAATATGAAATGGAATCTATGTATACCAACCAAGTATGGACTCTGGTTGAGGCACCTGAAGGTGTTAAGCCTATTGGGTGCAAGTGGGTATACAAAAGAAAGATTGGAGCAGATGGGCAGGTGGAGACCTATAAGGCCAGGCTCGTGGCAAAAGGATTCAGACAAAGGCAAGGGATTGACTTTGATGAAACTTTTTTGCCTGTAGCCCTGCTAAAATCAATTCGGATTTTGCTTGCGATTGCTGCTTACTACGACTATGAGATCTGGCAAATGGACGTGAAAACGGCCTTCCTCAATGGGAAACTTTAAGAGGAAGTGTATATGACACAGCCAGAGGGTTTTCTTTCGAAGGGAAATGAACACCTAGTGTGTAAGCTGTTGCGAACCATATATGGTTTAAAGCAAGCTTCTCGTAGATGGAACATCCGTTTTGATGAGACAATCAAAGAGTTTGGTTTTATCAAAAACATAGATGAACCATGTGTCTACAAAAAGGTTAGTGGGAGCGCGGTAATATTTCTTTTATTGTATTGAAAGAGGAGACATCAAGAGAGTTGACACACATAACAACGTAGCAGACCCACTCACAAAGCCACTTTCTCAAAGTCACTTCGGTCGTCATAAAGACAAGATGGGTATTAGATACCAGAGTGATTAGCTTTAGTACAAGTGGGAGATTGAAAGAGATGTGTCCTAAGTTCAATCATGTATGATGATTTAGGAATAACTTTTATGTAATCTGTTTTGATTTCATTGATATTAATAAAAGACTTGTTTTGGTTTTATTGCGGGCTTTATCTATTTAAGTGTTTAAATAAGATATACCATAGTTTAGAGTAAAGCTTTTTATGGATTATGATGAGATCATAATAATGAGACCTAAAAGATGATAACTCTAAACATAAATATTTCCTGGTCGTAGGATTACTAACTGGTAATTAGTAATCCGCAAAGATTGGTACATACTATGCTTGCTTCATTGTGAAGGATGTCTGTTCTCATAGACATTTGTGTGATGACACTATAGCTAGTATGTAGGTGCTTATTATAGAATAAGTTCACTGAACATGACTCACACAGCTGAACAACTGATGGAGTTCACTCACGTGTCAGCAGTTGTTCACATAGTGATAGTTGTACAAGTATCCTTAGACTTGAGGTCATCATAGTCATCTTGTGTACACTGAACTATGCTTTGGTTTAGTTCTTAGTCTCCAGGGACAATTATAAGGGCTCTACTGGGTATAGGAATTTGTACATAAAGATAGTGTATGATCAATAAAGGATCTACCCCTTCCAGTGAAGGAAGAGAATGTTCAGTGCTGATCCACTTATGCTAGTTCAGGAATCTCTGGCCAGAGTGAATGAAATTAGAAAGGAGTTTCTAATTTACATTAAATAGAACTAAGCATAGTGAATGTGAAAGCAAATGATTAAATAAGATAGGCTTGACACGAGTTCCATGCCTTGTATTTAATCGTGACATTGCAGGGTAGAAGGAATTGATTGTACGGTAACTACTCACCGAATAGGTTCTTGGTATTCTAAGCAGTGAATTTGTATTATCCGGATAGTCGTGACATTGCTGAGAAGTATCCCTCACGATGTAGAATAAATATGATTAATTTATTAATTAATCATATTTAATGAATTAGAGAATTTATATAAATAATGATAAAATAGTTTTATTATTATTCATTTCTACTACCAGCTTAATATTGAACCTACAGGGTCACACCATAAAAGAGAATGATTTAATGGTGGAGGAATTAATTAATAATGGCTGGTAATTATTTATTTGTGAAATAAATAATTAATTAGTAGATTTAATAATTGATTAAATAAGATTTAATTAATTCTTAATATTATTAATTAAGAATTTAATTTTGAAAATTAAATAAAGTGAGAGAATTATTTTTCTAAAGTATTTAGAAAAAGGGATTAATGATTAAAAGGTGTTTTAATTATTCGGTAATTGGTTAATAAGAATAATCAATTTAAGAGTTAATAATAATAATATTTTATGGAAATTTTTCAGCTGAAAATTTTGCCTATAAATATACTATTATAAACCCTACTTGCCTTAACCCAAATAATTAACCTTAATTCTAAAGTAGAACAAGAGGGAGGCAACTAATTCTCTCAACCTCTTCCTCCTCCATCACATTGTACTCTTGGTGGATACCGGTGGAGTGCTTCACACTTGAGGAGAAGCTGCTAGGGATTTCCGTTCATCATTCTTGGATCACAATTTAGGACCTCCATCTTTCCATTAACGTAAAGCTTCTTAAGTTAAACATACTGAACTACGAATTAAATATTATTTTTCGCATGGATCCTGCGGAGGGTTTTATTTTTTTTTAAGATTGAAATTTACGTTTTCGTTGCGTTTATGTGCTAAAAACCCCTTCAAACACTCCATTACTCATGCCAATGTTGATAAACTACAGGAAAATGCTGATAAGCTGGACCTGATGCTCAAGCTAGAAAAGAACAGTTTTATCAGACCTATTCATGAAAAAGTAGAGGCTATTGAGAAAGTTCAAGAAAAGCAACATGCCCAACTGAATAAGCTCCTGCAGAATCAAGCCTCTCAACAGACTCAACTGAATGAAATCCAATCTTCAATGGAACTTCTTCTCTCTCTATTCCTACTAGATGATGCCAAAAAGGTGGAGAAGGTAGTTAAGTCCAAATGCTCAACTAGTCAAGAACTGAAGAAAAAGGATGATAAAGAAGATGACCAGGGAAACCCTAGCAAGGGAAAAGGTCAAGGTCAAGTTCAAAGCAGCAAAGTTCCATCACAGAAACTAATTTCTGATTCTAACAGATCTTCTACACAGAAGAGTACAAGTTTTAAAGCTGTGAATGCTCAAGTTCTGAAAGCAAGTTCTGATGATCAAAGTCTGATGACAAAGCCTGATATTTTGATTCAGTCTGGAAGTCAAGACTCGTAGAAGTTTTCACAAACTCTGAAACTTAAGGGAAGGGAGACTACTGTCTACTATAAAGATCCCAAGATTCAGACACTTGATGAAGAAATTGCTAGAAGATTGTTTCTC
The DNA here is from genome assembly GCF_009905375.1 of Apium graveolens. Taxonomy (NCBI): domain Eukaryota; kingdom Viridiplantae; phylum Streptophyta; class Magnoliopsida; order Apiales; family Apiaceae; genus Apium; species Apium graveolens. Next base: position 45,539,677 of record NC_133653.1, read on the forward strand.
AAGGATTATCCTGGAATGGATTTAGAGACTCAAAAGGAGGAAGAAGCTAGATTTGCAACTGAGAAGACAAATCTTAAATCTAAAGCTTCTAATGCAAAGAAGCCTCTAAGGCCTAAGGTAAAAGGCAATGTAATCAAGGAAAGGTAAATTTCTGAGGCTTCAAAGCCCAAGACAAGATCACAAGTTGAGATTGATCCCAAAGCAAAGGGAAAGGAAAGATTGATGAACCAATAAAGAAGCAGGAGATGAAGATTACCTAAATCCTGATGAAACCTGTGTGCAAAATGGTTCAGGTTTTTGATGATACAGCTGCAGAAGATGAAACTGTTGAAACTATGAAAAGAAGAAAGGTGACAGAAGAATCTAAGACAACCTCTGGCATAGCTCAAGTTGTTAAGAGTGAAGACATTTCAGAACAGCAAGGTATAAATGAAACAACAAATTATGATTAAGTCATCAAGACATCAACCTCTGATAGTGCTCAAATTGATTTGAACAAGATGACAGTTACTGATAAAAGGAAACTCCTATGGAAAAATGTTAATCCATCAGATCCTAAAAAAAGTCAACTGCTATCTAATTTCATGACTGTTGGATTGAAAGCCAGAGAAGCAACATACAGAGCTGGATTAGGTTCTGAAGAAGCCAAGATCAAAACAGGAGTTGAAGTAAGTAACAGAGATCCATTCTTATTAACTGACAAACCACTTGAAGAAGTTACTTAAAAACATCTTGACAAGGTTATATCTATTCAAGTGGTACTGGATGCTCATGATAAGAGTAATGTCAAGAAAAAGCTGATTCTGTTTCTTGAAGATGGAAGAACATACAGAATGTCAGAATCAGATATGCTGAACAAATCTCTGAAAGAACTTCAATTCTTTCATTATCTTTTGGAGATAAAGTCTGAGATTATTAGAAGATGGTCAAATTTCATCATGAAGACCATAAGGGATAAAGTCAGAATCTCTGGATCAAGGGTTACATAATTTGTTCCAAATATAGTTCAAGATGATGGAAGTGAAATTCCCATGAAGAAGGATTCTGCTAAACTTGAAGTTACTCTGAAAGAGAAATGTTTGTGCTATAATGAAGATTCATCTCATCCAAGGGTAATCAGACTTGGTGATTGTTACGACCGGCATTTTATGTAATATTATTTATGGATTGGTATAATATTAAAGTCAAATGAAAATATATTCAATGATTGTATGCTAGTGTGAGTGAAAGTTTCTGCATTATAAATTTGCTTTGTGTAGTATATGATTTTTCAAAGCAAGAGTTTATTTAATTTCTTTATTTTTGATTTATAAGGAATATTCTAAGCTTTGGAAAAATTTTCTTTTAAAAGGTATTTTGTTCACAAATTTTGAAAATGATTTTATAAAGTCTCAAAAAATCCAAGTTATTTTATGATATAAATTTTATAATTTTTGAACTTGTATTTTATTTTATAAAAATAAATCATTATAAATTTTAGTTGTCATATTTATCAAATTACATAAGAGACCATGCATGCAAATCACCCTTCTATTCTCTCAAAGGGCAAACAAGACTTTTCCAACCCCACTAACTCATTTGATTATTATCAAATTACTACCTTAGCCTTGCATGCAAAATGGCCTAACTTTAACCAAGGGACATTTTTGTAAGTTCTCACTTCCACTCATCATTTGTAAACTAAATAGCATAAAACAAAGAAATCAAAGTGGGAGAAGTCATTCTCATTCCACACTCCAACACCCCACAAATTTTCTCTCCTCCCCCTCCCACATTGCTCTCGGCCGAAGGCCAATTCCCGACCCCCTTCCATTTTTCAATTCATTCTTCATCTTCCCAAGTATAAATCTTTTACCTACATTAATCTTATATACTTTCCAAGTGTTTTGTGACTTGGAAGTTGAAGTTCCATGGATGCATGTGTAGTTCTTATGTGATCTCCAAAGAGAAACTCTTGATTCTTGTGAATTCAAGAGCTCTCTATGAGATATATTATGTATATGTGCTAACTAAGTGTTTTATGGAGATATCATGCTTTAAAATCCTTTGCATGCTACTGAAATTTTATTATATATTTATGTTTAGCCATGCATGTTAGTTTTAAGACATTAAAATGATGATCAACCATGTTTTGCATGCTACTCTTTTCGAAATCATGTAGTTATGTTTAAAAATCTATAAATTCGAAATATGTGTGCTTAAAATAGATTGTTTTCATGATAAATTTCTTATTAATACTTAAAAGAAGTTATTTTTCATGATTATTAAGGATGAATATTAGGTGCAAGTCGATTTTGCAAGTATTTACAACTTTATGCATAGCCGAAATCTTGTTATGTACTTTCCATGAGTTGCATGTTATATATTTAGTTGCATGTTGTTGTTTTTGGGCATGCATGATCTCACCCAAGTTTATTTTGAGAATAAGGGAGTTAGTTCAGTAGATTACCATGTATAAGTCTTGGTTTAAGTATTGAGTTGTTGTTAGTTGAGTTTGTCAAGTCAAAACCTTGGAAAATGAGAGTTATAGTTTCTGCAGAAAAATCAGTATAGCACCCTGAGGTTTAGAGTGAGTTTTGACCATGTCATTGGTGTGCACTTTGAGGCCCAAGTACCAGAAGTTAGTATTGGGAGTATATAATAGGTTTTAGGAGTTGGTTGGAGGTTTGCATGTCATTTGGTTAGGTGCACAAGTAGAATCACAAAATCTGTCCAGAAGGGGACAGTTTTGTTGCAACTTAGAAATAGGGAGATTTGACCATGTCATGGGTAGGCCCTCATTAGGCCCAATTGGGCCTTAGTTAGAGGGTATGTCAGAGAAGTGTTTCCAACCATATTTCATAGGATATGAGCTAGAACCAAGTGTCACAAGTTAATTCAAGTCAGGGCATTTTCTGCCCAGAAAAACAGGGGAACCTTGGACTTTTAGCTTAGGCCCAAGAAGGCCCAAGTCAGACCCTTGATCCACATCAAGTTTGTGAGATGCCCTTAGGTCAGGAGAGTCTTGTGTAAAAGTTTTGAAGAAAAACTTGTAGTTTAAGAGTGTCTAATGTACTCAAGAAACCATAGTTGTCATTCTGAAATTTGCACCAGTGAGCACTATCACTTATCACATCGTTTTAGAACACTTAGAAGTGAGTATTAGGTCGACCACCATAGTTGTAAGATAGTATAAGGTCAGTAGAGCAAAAGGCACAAGTGAGGGTCAATAGGTTTTGGATAATTTAGGAAAGGCACATCGAGTTAGGAAGCCAAAATTAGAAGACCTTGTCTAGTTTAGCGACCAATTGACTTAAGTTGTGAGTCGAGATCATCCAAGCCTAGTGTTGCATTATGGTATATATGGTGTTATTTGGTGTTAATATATGATATGTGAATATGTGGTTATGTGTTTGCAATTATAATTTTAAAGGAGAATATAAATTAAGTGCATATAGGCCTAAGTGTCATCCGTGTTTAATTTCGAGTTGTAAATAGGTTAAGTTGGTGAGAATATATTATAATGAGGATTATTATTATTTATGTAGGATCTCGAGACGAGGGAAAGCTTGCCATAAAAGTCGAGTGAAGCTCCAGTTGCTCTTACCAGTCAGACCAGACCAGCCTATCTCAAGGCAAGTGATTCAACTTGACCTTCGTATTTACTATAAACAGTTCATATATATCGATGCAATTATCCTGAGTCATTTTGATATATTTAAATCAAGCGTATCTTTTGTTTATCTTTGAGTTACATAGAGATGCCATGAACCCTCGAGTACGTATTGCAAGTAGTTCAAAAGTCTTTCATGATAGTTTAATGCCATGATAAAATGAAGAGTTGACATATTACTTGATTGATCCTCTTGATTAACATGTTGATGTTTCCTATATATTGATATCTCATCCTGATACTTGAATCCCTATAGAACCTTACTTTGAACCCTGCAAGTCAGAAACTTATCAACATGAACCCTCATTGATTGATACCCTCTTTCTTATCCTAAAGCTTGACAATTCTGATATGTCCTGAGTTAAAGATCATTCTTCATACCTTAACACCCTTAGTATTCATGAAGCTTACCTTCTTGATGATCCAGCACTTGAACCTTGATGAGAAACCATTGCTTTGAGCCCAAATTGGCATTACCCTTCATATTATCCATTAGCCTCACTAAATCCTCTTGTCCAATCATTGATATATGAACACCATTCAATTACTTGAATAGAGAATAGTTTTGTGAATCATGGCTCTGATATTCAGTACCTTGTTTCCCGTTTTCGAGTTGATCTATAATTCCTTAATAAAAATGTTTACTATTAAAAGCGATTTTGTTACAATTCGGCATCAGCTTTTGAAATAAATAAAATGTGGATTTCTCAGTCCCAAAGGGGGATAAATGTTTTCTTTGAACGGTGGATCTGGACTGAGACGCGAGTCCTTTCCACACTTATATTAGGCTTAAAAGTTGCCTAGGGATTCCCATTAATGTTTTAGAACCCAGCGAGGTTCGGGATTACTTCGCGGCTGATCACCGGCTGTAATCCGTAGCGTCATAAAATGATTTTGATTAAGACATGATTTTAAAATTGTTTTGATGCAAGCAAAATGATGCCATCTCACATAGTTTTTATCTCTCGTTACCTTTGGTTATGACTTTCCATTGTCATTCTTAAAAGTATATCTCAATTTATGTTTTGTGTCGTACTGTTAGCACTTGTTGAGCATTTGGCTCACTTCTTGCTTTACCCTGATATTGCAGCTAGCAGCTATGGTTGGATTCAAGCAGACTGCCCGTAAGACTTGTGATGCTGATGCTTATATTCGAGCGCAGGTAGAATAAGTAATAATAGTTGTGTGAGGACTCGGTATTTGTAATCAGATGTAATAGTTGGTAGTGTTGGGCTGTTCCCAACCCTAAACTGTAAGATCTTAGATTTGGTTGTGTATTCTTCATTAAATTGATGTAATAGCTATATTTATTTTGCAATTTAAGTTGGGGGCGTGACAGGTTTTGGTATCAGAACTACGGTTTAGAGTCCCTGGACAGCCCAAATAGGTTATAGGATTTGTGTGTAGGTTATAGATATTATGCGAGAGAGTAGGTTAAGTAAATTATTATTAATACTCCTCTTATTGGTTGTCAGCAAAGGGCGCATTCCTCGTCATCCTCTGGGTCGGACGACACTATTGCTTTCTCCGTGTATGCTGAGTTGAGGCGCGAGTTCGACATGCTTCAGGGCAAGTACGACCGACTGATAGACCGACTGAAGAACGTGTATCCGGTCAGCCGAAACTATGAAGAGAAGCCCAAGGAGCAGATGACTGCGAGACTTGAGACCTTGGTTCAGTACGTCAACACTAAGCTTGAGGAGATGCCAGCGCACCGGGACCGTACCAGCCAGTATGTCATTCAGATGGTGGCGGATGAGCTCCAGAGCATTGTGAAGACGCTTCGAGAGGAAAAGACTACCAAGCCCCGTTCAGATGGAGTGGAGCCTTAGTTCTTTCCATTTACCTTTCATGTTGTTGTACTATCAGACTCTATAAAATCCCCAGTTGTTTTTGTTTTTCCTTTAAATAAGCCTGTTATTCCTAGAAACAGACTATGTCCCAATCCTATGTACTGTGACCTTTAAAATTTCAATAATTATGTGCTATTGTTCCATTTGCTCTCAACTGTTATTTTATGTTTTTATCATCATATCTTCTTAATTTGGAAACTTGACCCCATATAAAAATGAGAATGCCATGCGATACCCTCGAATCATTTTATCATTCATATCTGTTTTGACACAACTCTTATTTCAGGATCATGCCTCCCAAAAAGAAGAACCCAACAACCACCTTCACCACAGACCCAAATATTCTTCGACTACTGGAAACCTTGCAACAGCAAACCAATGCTATAGCTCAATAACAACTAACTCTTCAACAACGAATTGAAAACCAAGATAACCGTGAGCCACACCAACCACCTGAACCACCAGTACCACCTAGACAAATTGTCACTTTCAAGGCTTTTCAGAATGTGAATCCACCTGTATTTCATGATACCACTGATCCAGTGATAGCTAACACATGGATCAAGGAGATGGAAAGGGCTTTTTAGTTGGTACAGTTAGGAGACGATCAGAAGACGCCGTATGCTACATACTTCTTGAAGGGAGAAGTTATCTATTGGTGGGAATCAGTAAAGGCTATGGAAGTCACTCAGCAGGTTTCTTGGGAGAGATTTAAAAAGTTATTTCTGGACAAGTATTACCCTAAGTACATGCAGAATCAGATGGAGCTAAAATTTTTTGAGTTGAAGCAAGGGAACATGACTGTATTGGACTATGAGAAGAAGTTCACTGAGTTGTCAAGGTTTATGACAAAGTATACCAGCACTGAGGAGGAAAAAGCAAAGAAATTTCAGCAATGATTGGAGCCCTGGATCAGAGATAGGGTGGCTATGTTTGAGCTTGAAACTTATGCGGGAGTAGTACAGAAAGCTGCTCTGATTGAGAATAATGGGATGCAGTCAAGGAAAGAGAGGGATAACAAGAAGAGGAAGGTTCCATTTTATGGAGAAAAGTCTGAAGCTGGAAGTTTGCAAGATCGGAATGTAAAAAGGATTGGTTTTCAGAAGGGCGGAAATTTTCAAAAGAAGGGAAATTTGGGCAAAAGGCAAGAATCAAAAGGAAACAACCAGGCAAGCCAAGGGCAAGTTGGAGAAAACAGGTTCCAGAGACCGGAATGCAAGCACTGTGGAAGAAGGCACCCCAGAGTATGCAATAAGCTGAGCATGACCTGTTATAGGTGCAATCAGAAGGGACATTTGGCAAATGAGTGCAAGATGCCGAAGCCAGGAGTTACGTGCTACAAGTGTGGGAAGACTGGAGACATGGCTAGGGAGTGTAAGGCAACAGGACCAGTCAAAGCTCTGATGAACGTGGCAAGTACCAGTGCACGCGTGCTGGCGCAAGGTATTGGCATTACCTCCACCACCCGCACCAACCCCGCAAGCAACAGCAAGGACATTTGATCTAAAGATGAAAGATGTTGTTCAGAATTCTGAGGTGATAGCAGGTACACTTTTACTCAATAATGTCAAAACTAAAATATTGATTGATTCGAGAGCAACAAGATCTTTCATATCAGAATCTTTTGTTGGTAAGCTCCAATGTGAGAAAATGGTTATGAGTGAGGTAGTAAATGTGGTAATTGCAAACCAAGAGAAGATTCCTGTGAATCAATTTTGTCCAAAGTGTGAGATCGATATTTCGGGATATAAGTTTTCAGCCGACTTGATACTCTTCAAGTTGGGAGAGTTTGACATAATTTTAGGAATGGATTGGTTAGGAGAGAATAGCGCTCAGATTAATTGTAAGACCAAGAGAGTGTATTTAAAGACGAAGAGTGGAGAGAAGGTAGTATTTAAGGGGTAGAGGCAAGAGCAACTATTTCTTACAATCGTTCAGGCTAAGAAGTTGTTTAGAAAAGGTTGTGAGTCATTCCTAGCATATGTAGTGGATTCAGAGAGAGGCAGCCTCAGCATGGAAGATATTCCTGTAGTTAGTGAGTTCCCCGATGTGTTTCCCGACGAACTACTAGGCTTACCACCAGATCGACAAATTGAGTTTGAGATCAACCTTGCTCCAAGCACGGAACCAGTTTCAAAGGCCCCATATAGGATGGCACTTGCAGAAATGAAAGAGTTGGCGAGCCAGCTACAAGAATTAGTGGATAAAGGAGTGATACGACCAAGTACGTCGCCATGGGGAGCACCTGTTCTATTTGTAAAGAAGAAAGATGGGAGTATGCGTCTATGCATAGATTACCGGGAGTTGAATAAGGTGACGATCAAGAACCGCTACCCGCTACCAAGGATAGATGACCTTTTTGATCAGTTGAAGGGAGAAAAATGCTTTTCGAAGATTGATTTGAGATCGGGATACCATCAATTAAAGATCAAAGAAGAAGATATTTCTAAGACCGCATTCAGGACCAGATATGGGCATTATGAATTCCTAGTAATGCCGTTTGGATTGACCAACGCTCCGGCCGTATTTATAGATCTGATGAATCGGGTATTTAAGAAGTATTTGGACAAATTTGTCGTGGTATTCATTGATGACATCCTTATTTATTCTAAGTCAGAAGAAGAACATAAGCAGCACCTCTGGATAGCCTTGGAGATACTCCGACAAGAGAAGTTGTATGCCAAGTTCACCAAATGTGAGTTTTGGTTAAAGGAAGTTCAATTTTTGGGGCATGTTATTGGAAATGAGGGAGTTAAAGTGGATCTGGCAAAGATTGAGGCAGTTATGAGTTGGGAGAGGCCAAAGACTCCTACGGAAGTGCGAAGTTTTCTAGGATTGGCCGGATACTATAGAAGATTCGTCAAGGATTTCTCGAAGATTGCCACGCCATTGACCAAGTTAACCAGAAAGAATCAAAAGTTTGAATGGAGTGCAGAATGTGAAGATAGCTTTCAAGAGTTAAAGCAGGAGTTGGTAACAGCTCCGGTGTTGGTACTTCCAGATGATCAAGGGAATTTTGTAATATTCAGCGACGCTTCACATAAGGGTTTGGGTTGTGTGTTGATGCAACACAGTAAAGTGATCGCATATGCGTCAAGACAGTTGAAGCCGCATGAGTTAAAGTACCCGACGCATGACTTGGAACTAGCCGCCATAGTGTTCGCACTCAAGATCTGGAGACATTACCTCTATGGAGAGAAGTGTGAAATCTACACGGATCACAAGAGTTTAAAGTACATTTTTACTCAGAAAGAGCTCAATATGAGGCAGAGGAGATGGCTAGAACTGATCAAGGACTATGACTGCTCGATAAATTACCATCCTGGAAAGGCGAACGTAGTGGTCGATGCTCTGAGTAGGAAGGAGAGATTGAATATGATGATAACATCAAAAGAGTTATCTAAAGAAATCAAAAAATTGGAATTGGAACTTTGTGCTTATGGAAAAGTCGAAGAAGTTTGTCGTGCAATGACCTTTCAGCCAACACTAGTGGAAAAGATAAAGAAGTGTCAAGAAGAAGTAATGGAGATTGAGAAGAAACAGTTATCTGGAGAGGAGATTGATACTCAAAGGGATGAGCAAGGGATACTAAGGTTTTCATCCAGAATATGGATTCCCCATGTACCTGAATTAAAGAATGAGATCCTCCATGAAGCCCACAATTTGAAATTTTCAATCCACCCGGGAAGCACCAAGATGTATCGAGACTTAAAGAAGAACTTTTGGTGGCCAAATATGAAGCGAGACGTGGCAGAATGGGTTGCAAAGTGCTATACTTGTCAGAAAGTAAAGGCAGAACATCAACGACCAAGCGGATTAATTCAGCCCCTGAAGATTCCAGAATGGAAATGGGAAAATATCGTTAAGGACTTTATAGTAGAACTACCGCGAACGAAATCCGGACATGATGCAATATGGGTTATAGTTGATCTTCTTACGAAGTCGGTGCATTTCATTCTAATAAACGAGAAGTCGTCATTGGACAAGTTGGTTCATTTGTATGTGCGCGAAATCGTACTAAGGCATGGAGTACCCGTATCAATAGTTTCAGACAGAGATCCCCGATTTAACTCGAGATTCTGGAAGCAATTTCAGGAATGTCTTGGCACAATGTTGAATATGAGCACGGCGTACCACCCGCAGACTGATGGCTAGAGTGAAAGGACAATTCAAACAATTGAAGATATGTTGCGCAGTTGTGCAATCGATTTTGCAGGAAGTTGGGACGACCATTTGCCGTTGATTGAATTCTCTTACAACAACAGCTATCATTCCAGTATCGGCATGCCACCATACGAAGCTTTGTACGGGCGAAAATGTAGATCACCAACAAGTTGGGATGAAGTAGGAGAAGGAAGAATTCTCGGCTCGGATTTGGTACAACAGTTGCATGATTCGGTCAAGTTAATTCAGAAAAGGTTGCTTGCTGCTCAAGATAGACAGAGGAAGTATACGGATCCAGCGCGTAAGGACGTTCAATTCCAAATTGGCGAAGCTGTGTTGCTGAAAGTGTCACCTAGAAAAGGGTTGATAAGATTTGGCAAGAAAGGGAAGTTAGCACCTAGGTACATAGGTCCTTTTGAGATTTTGAGTCAAGTGGGAAAGGTAGCCTACGAGTTGGCCTTACCACCTCAGTATCGGCATGTGCATAATGTGTTCCATGTGTCATTGCTTAAGAAGTACAATCCTGACGCTAGCCATGTGATAGAATATGAACCTGTAGAAATTCAGGCAGACCTGTCATTTGTGGAGCAACCAGTTAAAATACTCGACTGGCAAGTAAAGAGTCTTAGAAATAAGTCAGTAAAGTTAGTAAAAGTACTTTGGACGAACCCTAAGGTCGAAGAGTCGACTTGGGAGTTAGAGTCTGATATGCGTTCCCGGCATCCTCATCTTTTCTCTTAGATTCTGGGGACAGAATCCCTTAAGGGGGAGAGGATGTTACGACCAGCATTTTATGTAATATTATTTGTGGATTGGTATAATATTAAAGTCAAATGAAAATATATTCAATGATTGTACGCTAGTGTGAGTGAAAGTTTCTGCATTATAAATTTGCTTTGTGTAGTATATGATTTTTCAAAGCAAGAGTTTATTTAATTTCTTTATTTTTGATTTATAAGGAATATTCTAAGCTTTGGAAAAATTTTCTTTTAAAAGGTATTTTGTTCACAAATTTTGAAAATGATTTTATAAAGTCTCTAAAAATCCAAGTTATTTTATGATATAAATTTTATAATTTTTGAACTTGTATTTTATTTTATAAAAATAAATCATTATAAATTTTAGTTGTCATATTTATCAAATTACATAAGAGACCATGAATGCAAATCACCCTTCTATTCTCTCAAAGAGCAAACAAGACTTTTCCAACCCCACTAACTCATTTGATTATTACCAAATTACTACCTTAGCCTTGCATGCAAAATGGCCTAACTTTAACCAAGGGATATTTTTGTAAGTTCTCACTTCCACTCATCATTTGTAAACTAAATAGCATAAAACAAAGAAATCAAAGTGGGAGAAGTCATTCTCATTCCATACTCCAACACCCCACAAATTTTCTCTCCTCCCCCTCCCACATTGCTCTCGGCCGAAGGCCAATTCCCCACCCCCCTTCCATTTTTCAATTCATTCTTCATCTTCCCAAGTGTAAATCTTTTACCTACATTCATCTTATATACTTTCCAAGTATTTTGTGACTTGGAAGTTGAAGTTCCATGGATGCATTTGTAGTTCTTATGTGATCTCCAAAGAGAAACTCTTGATTCTTGTGAATTCAAGAGCTCTCTATGAGATATATTATGTATATATGCTAACTAAGTGTTTTATGGAGATATCATGCTTTAAAATCCTTTGCATGCTACTGAAATTTCATTATATATTTATGTTTAGCCATGCATGTTAGTTTTAAGACATTAAAATGATGATCAACCATGTTTTGCATGCTACTCTTTTCGAAATCATGTAGTTATGTTTAAAAATCTATAAATTCGAAATATGTGTGCTTAAATAGATTGTTTTCATGATAAATTTCTTATTAATACTTAAAAGAAGTTATATTTCATGATTATTAAGGATGAATATTAGGTGCAAGTCGATTTTGCAAGCATTTACAACTTTATGCCTAGCCAAAATCTTGTTATGTGCTTTCCATGAGTTGCATGTTATATATTTAGTTGCATGTTGTTGTTTTTGGGCATGCATGATCTCACCCAAGTTTATTTTGAGAATAAGGGAGTTAGTTCAGTAGATTACCATGTATAAGTCTTGGTTTAAGTATTGAGTTGTTGTTAGTTGAGTTTGTCAAGTCAAAACCTTGGAAAATGAGAGTTATAGTTTCTGCAGAAAAATCAGTATAGCACCCTGAGGTTTAGAGTGAGTTTTGACCATGTCATTGGTGTGCACTTTGAGGCCCAAGCTACCAGAAGTTAGTATTGGGAGTATATAATAGGTTTTAGGAGTTGGTTGGAGGTTTGCATGTCATTTGGTTAGGTGCACAAGTAGAATCACAAAATCTGTCCAGCAGGGGACAGTTTTGTTGCAACTTAGAAATAGGGAGATTTGACCATGTCATGGGTAGGCCCTCATTAGGCCCAATTGGGCCTTAGTTAGAGGGTATGTCAGAGAAGTTTTTCCAACCATAGTTCATAGGATATGAGCTAGAACCAAGTGTCACAAGTTAATTCAAGTCAGGGCATTTTCTGCCCAGAAAAACAGGGGAACCTTGGACTTTTAGCTTAGGCCCAAGAAGGCCCAAGTCAGACCCTTGAGCCACATCAAGTTTGTGAGATGCCCTTAGGTCAGGAGAGTCTTGTGTAAAAGTTTTGAAGGAAAACTTGTAGTTTAAGAGTGTCTAATGTACTCAAGAAACCATAGTTGTCATTCTGAAATTTGCACCAGTGAGCACTATCACTTATCACATCGTTTTAGAACACTTAGAAGTGAGTATTAGGTCGACCACCATAGTTGTAAGATAGTATAAGGTCAGTAGAGCAAAAGGCACAAGTGAGGGTCAATAGGTTTTGGATAATTTTGGTAAGGCACATCGAGTTAGGAAGCCAAAATTAGAAGACCTTGTCTAGTTTAGCGACCAATTGACTTAAGTTGTGAGTCGAGATCATCCAAGCCTAGTGTTGCATTATGGTATATATGGTGTTATTTGGTGTTAATATATGATATGTGAATATGTGGTTATGTCTGTGCAATTATAATTTTAAAGGAGAATATAAATTAAGTGCATATAGGCCTAAGTGCCATCCGTGTTTAATTTCGAGTTGTAAATAGGTTAAGTTGGTGAGAATATATTATAATGAGGATTATTATTATTTATGTAGGATCTCGAGACGAGGGAAAACTTGCCATAAAAGTCGAGTGAATCTCCAGTTGCTCTTACCAGTCAGACCAGACCAGCCTATCTTAAGGCAAGTGATTCAACTTGACCTTCGTATTTACTATAAATAGTTCATATATATCGATGCAATTATCCTGAGTCATTTTGATATATTTAAATCAAGCATATCTTTTGTTTATCTTTGAGTTACATAGAGATGCCATGAACCCTCGAGTACGTATTGCAAGTAGTTCAAAAGTCTTTCATGATAGTTTAATGTCATGATAAAATGAAGAGTTGACATATTACTTGATTGATCCTCTTGATTAACATGTTGATGTTTCCTATGTATTGATATCCCATCCTGATACTTGAATCCCTATAGAACCTTACTTTGATCCCTGCAAGTCAGAAACTTATCAACATGAACCCTCATTGATTGATACCCTCTTTCTTATCCTAAAGCTTGACAATTCTGATATGTCCTGAGTTAAAGATCATTCTTCATACCTTAACACCCTTAGTATTCATGAAGCTTACCTTCTTGATGATCCAGCACTTGAACCTTGATGAGAAACCATTGCTTTGAGCCCAAATTGGCATTACCCTTCATATTATCCATTAGCCTCACTAAATCCTCTTGTCCAATCATTGATATATGAAAACCATTCAATTACTTGAATAGAGAATAGTTTTGTGAATCATGGCTCTGATATTCAGCACCTTGTTTCCCGTGTTTCGAGTTGATCTATAATTCCTTAATAAAAATGTTTACTGTTAAAAGAGATTTTGTTACAATTCGACATCAGCTTTTGAAATAAATAAAATGTGGATTTCTCAGTCCCAAAGGGGGATAAATGTTTTCTTTGAATGATGGATCTGGACTGAGACGCGAGTCCTTTCCACACTTATATTAGGCTTAAAAGTTGCCTAGGGATTCCCATTAATGTTTTAGAACCCAGCGAGGTTCGGGATTACTTCGTGGCTGATCACCGGCTGTAATCCGTAGCGTCATAAAATGATTTTGATTAAGACATTATTTTAAAATTGTTTTGATGCAAGCAAAATGATGCCATCTCACATAGTTTTTATCTCTCGTTACCTTTGGTTATGACTTTCCATTGTCATTCTTAAAAGTATATCTCAATTTATGTATTGTGTCATACTGTTAGCACTTGTTGAGCATTTGGCTCACTTCTTGCTTTACCCTGATATTACAGCTAGCAGCTATGGTTAGATTCAAGCAGACTGCCCGTAAGACTTGTGATGCTGATGCTTATGTTCGAGCGCATGTAGAATAAGTAATAATAGTTGTGTGAGGACTCGGTATTTGTAATCAGATGTAATAGTTGGTAGTGTTGGGCTGTTCCAAACCCTAAACTATAAGATCTTGGATTTGGTTGTGTATTCTTCATTAAATTGATGTAATAGCTATATTTATTTTGCTATTTAAGTTGGGGGCGTGACAGTGATGGTTTAGAAAGAAATCACATCTCAGCACTTAGGACTGCAATCTACAAGATTGGAAGTCATGATGAAGAAATGAAGCAAGTCAAGGCTACATTAGCTCAAGTCCTGAGAAATGCACAAGAGAAGTTGATATCAAACTTTTTCAAGAATCATTTTAGATTCAGATTGATTCAGTAAGATTGGTAAAAGCTGCAAGGATGGTAAGTTATAGTTAGTTGTTTAAATAAACTCTTATTGCATTTGTACTTAAATGTTTTTGACATCATCAAATCTATTAACTTGTATATTTTTCATAATTTACAAGTTGGGGGAGATTGTTTGATATATTTGTGATGTCATGTCTAATCTGATTTGTTTAGTTTCATAACTTAATATCAGGACTTACTGGAAATCAGAACTTACTGAAGTCAGAACTTATATCAGAACTTAAGGCCGTCAGGATTTATATCAGGACTTAAGTTCGGGTACTTCAGATAAGGAATGCAGCTGATTTATAGGAGAGGATCTGGACTAAAACAATAGAAGAAATGCATAAAGAGTTGGATAACTAGAAGACTTGTAGAAGATAATATCTGATTGATATAATTTAGGAGACAAAATTATATTCTATATCAATTAGAAGATATCTTGTAACTGTGTACTATATAAACACAGCTTAGGGTTTACACTATATGTGTTATCATTCACGAGAACAATATTCATTGGAACCTAGCAGCTCTTAGTGATATTGTTCATCACTGAGAGAGAACAACTGTTCTATTGTAACAAAGTTTATTATATTGAATATACTTGAATACTGTTACATACTTGTGTTCTAAATCAATTTGATTGTATCAACACTATATTCAACCCCCTTTTATAGTGTTGTGTGACCTAACAAGGAACACTAAATGTCTTATCAATTTCAAGAAAGAAGTATGCACTTGTGATGGTGGATGACTACTCAAGGTACACATGTGTAGAATTTATGCATTCTAAGGATGAGACTTCATACATCATAATTGAACACATCAAAAAGATTGAGAAGCAGGCTGAAGATCAGGAATGTGTGAAAAGATTGAGGACTGACAATGGCACATAATTCAGAAATGCAACCTTAACTGATTTCTACAAAGACAAAGGCATTGTTCAAGATTTCTCAGCTGTTAGAACACCTCAGCAAAATGGGGTAGTTGAGAGAAAGAAAAGAACACTAGTAGAGGCTGCTAGAACAATGCTGCAAGATGCCAAATTTCCAACAAGTTTTTGGGAATAAGCTGTCAACACTACATGTTACACTCAAAATAGATATCTCATTTACAAGAATCTTGGAAAATTACCCTACTCAATCTTATCAAAAAAAATCCTACTGTAAAGCATCTCCATGTGTTTGGAAGCAAGTGCTATGTTCTAAAGGACAACTTTGAATATTTAGGAAAGTTTGACTCTAAGGTTTTTGAAGCAATTTTTCTGGGATATTCATTGGAGAGAACTTCCTACAAAGTCTATGTGCTTGAACTGAAAAAAATTATGGAAAGTACAGATGTGACTTTTGATGATGACAAGTGTCCATGCTTGGAATGCCATGATGAAAATGAAGCCGAGGTCCTTAAATTTGAAAATCTCAATATTGATTATGATTCTGAAGATGAATCTGAAGTCAACACAAGAAGCAAAATTGATGAAGAGTCAACTGAACAAGTGAATCATGAAAATGGAAGCTCATCTCAATCACCTGAATTTGATAGCACAAACTCAAGGGGAGAAAGAGGAGAAAGTTCTGCAAGTCATGCCAATGGTGAAGAAAATGCAGTCAAGTCAACAATTGCACATCAGGAAATGGGATAGAAGTCACACAAGAGAAGCAATTATTGGTGATCCAACTGCTGGAGTATGGACTAGAAGTGCAACTTCAAATGAATGTCTTCATGCATTTTTCTTTCACAAGTTGAGCCTAAGAAAACTGAGGAAGCTCTACTTGATCCTGATTGGATATCTGCTATGCAAGAGGAGCTAAATAAGTTTGAGAGAAACAAAGTTTGGCAATTGCTTCCTGCCCAAAGAACATAAGTGTAATTGGAACAAAATGGGTGTTCATGAACAAAATGGATGAAATGGGATTGTAACAAGAAATAAAGCAAGGTTGGTTGCAAAAGGATACTCACTGGAAGAAGGAATTGATTATGATGAAACCTTTGCTCTGCACAATCAAATTTCAAGGTGTATCAAATGGATGTAAAGAATGAATTCCTTAATGGTGAGTTGGAAGAAGAAGTTTATGTTCAGCAGCCACCTGGCTTTGAAGATCCGGAATTTCTAGACTTTGTATACAAATTACTCAAGCCACTCTATGGACTAAAGCAAGCACCTATAGCTTGGTATGACACACTGTCAGAATTTTTACTTAAACATGGATTCACTAAAGGAACAATAGAAAATACTCTCTTCTACAAGCAGCATGGTGGTGATATGGTCTGAGTTCAAATTTATATGGATGATATCATTTTTTGGTTCTACTAATGAAAATCTATATCAAAGGTTCTCAAAACTCATGCAGAGTGAATATGAAATGAGTATGATGGGAGAGCTGAGTTACTTTCCTGGACTTTAAGTCAGTTAAAGAAGTGATGGAATCTTCATCATCCAAAATAAGTATGTTAAGGATTTATTGAAAAAAGTTTGGTATGGTTGATTGTTCACCTACATCAACACCTATATCTACAACTACAAAGTTGGATGAAGATAAAAAGGGAAAAAGTGTAAACATTTCATGTTATAGAGGGATGATTGGATCTTTGCTGTATTTGAATGCTATTAGACCAGACATTATGTTTGCGTCATGTCTGTGTGCAATATTTCAAGCCAATCCAAAGAAATCACATTTGATAGATATGAAGAGAATTTTCAGATACCTAAAGGGGACTCCAAACTTGGGATTATGGTATCATAAGGGAACAGTATTTGAAGCTGTTGGATACACAGATGCAGATTTTGTTGGATGCTGTCATTTTCTTGGACAAAGACTTGTATCCTAGTATAGCAGGAAATAACAATATGTGTCAACTTCCATAGCTGAGGCTGAATACATAGTTGCTGGAAGTTGATGTGCTGAAGTGCTTTGGATTAGAAATCAGCTAATGGATTATGGCCTAGTGTTACACAAAATTCCAATTATGTGTGACAATACTACTGCTATATCTATTATGGCTAATCCATTTAATCCTTCTAGAACAAAGCACATTGATGTAATGTACCATTTTATTAGAGAACATGTTGCAAATGGTACCATTAAGCTTATTTTTGTTCCAACAGAAAAATAGTTAGCTGACATATTTACTAAACTTTTGGATGAAGAAATATTCACTATACTTGTAGGTGAAATTGGAATGCTAAATTCTTCATCCTAAAGACGAGAACTCGGCTAATATTTTACAGCAGATTGATTCCTAATAAATCAAAATTAATTTGATTCAATTAGAAATTAACTGGAATATGAGTTATAAATATTTCAGAAATCTGTACATATTTAATTTTCAAAATTCAAAACTTAGCCTGAAAATTTTCAATTCTGAGAAAACTGTCTAAATGTTGATTTACATTTTTAATATGTAAAATTAGCACAAGGAAGAATCAAAAAGATCAAAAGTATATAGAGAACCGAGTTCTCGATAAGTCTAATTGACTTCTCGACAAGTCATTTTGGGACTTCTCGAGTGAGTTCTCGATAAGTCATATTTCTGAATTCTCGAAGGAGTTCTCGACAAGCTTTATTATGACTTCTCAATAAGTCATTGTAGAGACTCGATTAGTGATAATTCACAGAGTTCTCTACATGTATAAACTTTATACTTGTCAATAACTCAGAATTGAGATAATTTAACTTAATAAATTATTTTGGTAAAATACTTTTGATAAAATTCATTCTGATTTTATTCTGATTTATTCAAATAAAAATTGGAAACAATTCAGTCAATTCAGGACAAACTGGGTATTTTTTTGACATCTCAACAAGTCATTTTCTAGTTCTCGATAAGAGTCAGGAAAATTACATATCGATATGTATCTATTCTTTAAATATGACTTCTCGATAAGCAAATCCCAAATATATATTTTAAGTTCTCGATAAGTCATTTACCTTTTACTATAAATACCAAGACATCTCGACATACACCTCTTTATGCCTTCGAGATCTCTAAGTGACCTAATTTTTCTAAATCCAAACCGTTTTCTCTCATTTCAAGCTCTTTCTCTCTAATTTTCCTACCCACTCAAATTTAAACACTTACAATGGCATCAAATATAGTTATACCCTTTATCCCAAAGGAGGGAACCAACTATCTTGCCTTTACAGATGCAAATCAGGCTCCTGATACTTTCAAGAGTTTTGTGAAGTTTCTGTCTGAAACATACTTTGCAGGTGCTCTAACTGCAAATACAGTGCTGTACTTGTATGCTCTCAGAGATTTT
Source organism: Apium graveolens (assembly GCF_009905375.1). Taxonomy (NCBI): domain Eukaryota; kingdom Viridiplantae; phylum Streptophyta; class Magnoliopsida; order Apiales; family Apiaceae; genus Apium; species Apium graveolens. The sequence goes on from NC_133653.1 coordinate 45,558,431, forward strand.
TGGAACATAGTTATGGTGAGGACTATGGTGCTTGAAAACCAGGCTGTATCTATTGTGATTAACTACTCTATTAGAGGCCAACAAGTGTAATTCTATGAGGCTGATGTCAATGTGGCTTTGGGCATCCCTACTGACAAGATGGTGGAGGCTTCAACTCAAGAAAAGCTAACTGAGTTCATGGACTTCATCAGCTACAGTGAGAAGATCAACTTAGCAAGCCTGAACAAGAAGAACTTGAGCAGGGAATGGTCCTTTCTATTTGACTCCATTATGAGGGCCTTCACGTGTAGAAAGTGGGGTATGACAACATCTCAAGTGTTGTCCATATTCTGGTGTTCTCAATGGCCCACAATAGACACCTCAATATAGGTAATCTCATCATGGAGGAGCTGAGCACCAGGCTCATAATGCCATTGGCATCAAGAGGTAAGGAAATCTTTCTTCCTAGATTGATAATGTCTACTTTAAATTATAAAGTGCATGACATTCATATGATAAATGGTATAGATAGAACAAAAATAGGCAACTGTAAGAAAGTGTCCAAAGTTCAATTTGGTTCACTTACTACTAAAAATAAGGTAACTGTAAGTCTTAGACTCACTCCATTTATGTTGGAGATATTCAGGACTTATCCTTACCCTATGCCTGACATGAGGTCTAACATTGAATCTAGTACAGTAATGGCTCCTGTCCCTGTAAAAATACAAACACAGGAATACCAACAGGGGCCTTCCCATACTGAGACCCCTTCCTCTTTACCTATAGCATCTAGGAAACCAACCACTTCATCCTCTCAAAAGGGTTAAGTGAGTAAAAAGAAGAGAAAGCAGGCACCATTAACTGTAATAAATGAGAGTGGTGAGGATCAAACAGGACCAGAGTCATCCTTGGTCAAGAAACCAAAGAAGGAAAAATAAACTGAGTTGACCACGCAAGCTACCTCTGCATCCTCCTAAAAAGAGGGATAAAACAGACTCTAGGGGCATCCTCTCAACAAGGTGTCTCTATTAAAAAGAGCACTCTCCGTAGTGCACCATGTAAAGAGTCTGCACCAACACTTGAACAAATTCAAATGTATGAAAGAAGAAATAAGGATGGCACACACAAAGAGAGAACATATTTTGAAGCCCCCTCATCTATCTAGAAGGAGCTGCCAACACTCAGTTCTGAAATTCAAAATCTAATCTCTTAAATTTCTTCTTTATTCAATCAATCACTTGAATCTGATTCTCAAGTGTTGCCAACATCATGTGACATGGTTCAAGAGACTGTGCTCACCACCCAGGTCCCAAATTTAGTTGGTGAGAGGCTACATGTTGGGGTAGACGTTGATGATATCAACACAAATACAGGGGTTTCAACAGTTTTTACTGAAGACCCTGTGGTGGTTTCAAAAGCACCTTCATGTGCAAATCAACCTTCATAGGTTCTAAGGTTCGAGGGTAGTACTCCTGAGGGGGAGCTATCTAAATTCTCTCCAATTCAATTGGAGGTTCCTCTTGAAGGAACAACTCCCCTTAAAACCCTAGCTAAAATTGCACTCACAATTGAAGCTAGGAGTTTAATTATCAATGATATTGCTATAGGGGAGCCAAGTCCATCACATTCAAGTGACAATGCTTTGAAAGAAGTACAGGGTTTTAAGGTCATGGTACCTGATAGTAACATTGTCAAGTCCCCTCCAATTCCAATGGAGGTTCCCACCACAACTGGAGGACAATACACTGTCATAACCACAATTCAACCTGTGAGTCAAACTGTGACATCTGTCACATGTGGTCCTATTGAGTCTCTACCCTCCACCTCAAATCCGAATAACCAACCATCTACCTTTAATCCTACTCAACCACAACCTCATTTGATTTCTCAGTGGCTGCATGAAGCAGAAGCTCAACCAACAACAATGAATGATCTATTGGTTCATCAGCTGTCAGGCCTTGCTTAAATTTCTCAACAGCTTCTTACATCAGATATTTATAACCAAGATTATCAAGCTATCATGATTTCCTATCAGATAGATGTTCAAGAACAACAAACAAAGATTGTAAATGAAGCTAAACAGGATGGACACTGTGATTCTTGGTTGGATAAAAACTTCCATTTTGAGATGGATGTGGTTTTGTCCTGATTTAGAGAAGAGTACATTACTATCCTTGGGAGCAATGCCAAAACTCTAAGTCCACAAGAAGTCTATAATGCAATACAGATGTCTATAAAGCTCAACTTAAAGCCTTTCACCTCATTGGTAAAGCTCTAAAACTGACTCTGAATAATCATCAAGACAAAATAAGGAAATTAGTAAAGGACAAACTGGATGAAATCATTCCTTCTCAGGTGGAAATCAAGCAAAAATTCTATAGATTTACAGATCAAATGGCCAAGTTTGATTTGTTATATGTGGACAAAAGCATCAAGAATCTGAGGGAATCTTTCATAGCCTTACATGAAGTTATCCAACAATAAATCACTAGTAATAGTGACATCAGGGTCAAACTGGATCAACTCCATCAGGCTAGATATGAACGATCTGCTCTTTTGATGGAAGGAATTAGGGAAGCTGTTCAAGCTACATTTGGAAATTTAACCTCTTCAAGTTCTCAACCACCATTATATACATCATCAAATCTCCAACATCAATCTCTACAATAGCAAGTTTCAACTCTATAGGCCTCTAATGACTCACTTACAGCTCAGGTTCAAGCTTTCACTTTTCTAGTGCAGATTCAACAGAATGACATCAGCACCTTGGTAGACTCCCCTAAACATCTTCAAATGCAGAACTCGGTTCATTTGGGAGCTATAATGGGTGCCTTGAATGTTCCTTTACCTGCTCTTCCTAAGCCGTGAGGCCAGAAATTCCCAATCCATTTCTCCTGCCTGTTAACAAGACTAAAGGGGAGATAGAAGCTTAGATTTAACAATCCAAGGAAGCTGGTAAATCTACACAATTTCAAGAGGCTGAAAAATCTATTATTCACTCTGGTCAAAGTTCTATGTAATTAAAACTCTCTCAAAGTGTTAGTAAATACAGGCTCCAGAAAACTGTAGAAGGACCCTGTCAAGATAAGGAGTTCACTGAGCTACTGGAAGTTCTAAGAGTCTCTCTGGCCAATAACTACATTACCTACAATAGAGCTTTGGCCATCAACATCCATTTCTTGAGAGTGGTAATAGTGAAAGTTGATAACATATTGGAAAAGAATAGTAGCCAATGTAAATGACAGTGGCTTGGACAGATGTCTCCAGTTATCTCTCTCAAATCTACAAAGAATGAGAGCATCTGAGCTGGATGTGATAATTGACAGAGTTAATCCAGTGATTCCATAGGACAACCACCTGCTCAGAGAACTCAAGCAAGCTCAGATAACTACTTTTCCTGAAGCCTATCTTCATCCAAGCAAATGGGTGGCCTACATCTGTTCACAAACTAAAAAGTGTAAGTTTTTCGCAGTTCCAAAGAATTGTGTAAGAGGAAATGTGAGATTGATAATGACCCATGAAACTGATCTAAAGTCCAAGAAGAACAAGAAAATTGAAGATGAGGAGATGATCAGAATCTTGCGAAGATATCTTCAAAATGCTGATACCATGTTTCCAACTCACAATTCAACTTGAAAGATGACAAGGATGATGAAGAGTAGCAGCATGATGAGCAAAAACCTTCTAGCTCAAATTTAAATCATTCTTCTAAAGCAACTAGTAGCAAAGTAGAATAAAGGAAGCAGGATGAGAAGAAGAGAGATGATAAGAAAATGGGAGATGAAAGAAGAAGAAAGGAGAGGGAAGATGGTGAAGGATCAAAGAAAAATGTCCAATCAATTTAAATCCAACTTGCTCAAGCCACTAAACCTACAAGCTCAAAAATTCAACTATCTTTGACCCCTAAGCCTAAATTTTTGAACAAGCCAACTGCAAATACCCTACTCAAAATACCAATCACATCAATCCAATCGAAGAAAATCACAAACCTACCCTCATTCAAGCCACCAATCAAAATTCATTTCAAATCTGTTGGAAGAAAACCAAATAAATTGCAAGTTACTAAGAGGGCTGTCTAGAACTGTTTTGATCAAACTGATTTTCTGCCAATAAATTGGTGCATCACCGATGATGACTAATTTCAACGATTAGCTGAAAAAATAGTCAAAGTCTGGGTTGTATCTTACATAGAAGTCAAAATACATTATTGGGATGGTACCTTTACTCTACTTGGCAGTAACTTAATGGATACACTTTCAACCACAGAATTTTGAAGAGTGATCAACTTGATGAAGGACAAGGACATAATTACAAGAGCTTGGAAGGCTGTCTGGTGTGTATGGGTGAGAGGAAAGGATGAAAGAAATGCAAAAGCAAAGGCTGAGAAGGAAGAAGAAGATAGAAAGTATTCAGAAAAAATTTCAAGAATTGAACAAAGATCAAATAAGCTCGAGGCAAAGGGCATGAGCAGAATTTCTAAGGATGGACACTTTCTGAACATGAAGGTTGGAAGATTCTCAAGATTCAGAGTTGGTTACTTGAATGGTTATTCATTGGATGAGTGGATCAAGCTTGTGGAAACTCTAAGGGGAACTGAAATCATAGAGAAACTTCAAGTGCTAGTAAATCTTATGGACCTTATTAGAAAGGAGCCAGGCTATGAGGATTTCATGTAATGAATGTACTTATCAAACTCATGTAATCACTCAGTGTATAAAAGTTGTACTTGTATTTATGTCATTTTTTATGTAATCCTTATTGTCTTATTATAACTTGGGGTTAGTCTTGTTATCGGGAAAGAATTTGTGATAGTATCACAAATTGGGGGAGATTGTTGTGCAAGACATGCATGTACTATAACAAGACTAAGTCAAACTGACAACCCTAAGATTCAGTTGTATTGGTAGTTAAATTTCTTTTATGTACTGTATTACTTGAGTTTATAAAATGGTTAAAAGATCAGAATGGAGTATTTTCATGTAAATAGTTCAAGCCTAAGGAATAAACTCTAGAGGAAGATCAAAACAAATCATGCCTCAGAGAAATGATATAGAAGCTTGGGGTTGAATAAATCTATTTTTTGGTAAATATTCTAAGTCATGATATCGACAAGTCGCAGATCAAGTCATATAGAGAAGTCATTCGAGAACTACAGAATGGCTTATCGAGAAGTCCAAATTGGCTTATAGAGAAGTCGAAGAGATATTAACAAGTCAAATGAAGATACGAAGGTTGAAGATATTGATAAGTTATTCTGCATGTAGAGAACTCAGAGATATCGACAAGTTAAAATGAAGACATGAAGATTGGAGATATCGACAAGTCAATTTTCTCACTAGAGATCTCAGAGATATCGACAAGTCAAAATGCTTATAAAGATCTCAAAGATATCGACAAGTCATTTCTACATGCAGAGTTTTGGAGACCTCGACAAGCCAAATTCACTAATAGAGAACTCAGAGACCTCAATAAGACAAATACACTTATTGAGAACTAAGAGATCTCGATAAGCCATTATACTTATCGAGATGTCATTTCTCTATACACCAAACTGGAGATCTCGATATGAACCTCAAGTACAAAATGCGGACAAGTTAAATATTCAAGATTGTCAATCAACAAACGATCTAATCACTTAGATTGAAAAGTCTACAAAAGTATCTTGAAGAGTGTAAGATCAATGGACAAGATTATCTGACAAAGGAAAGTCACAGACCTACACGATTTGCAAAGATGCAGTAAGCCAGAAATGGAAAGATTTAGAGATAACTTAAAGTAGGGTTTAGTACATCTTATTGCATGATGTTTAAACCTGTGTTTACTAATCTATAAAGTAAACACTGGTCCTTTATTTTTAGATTTAATGAAATAAATCTAGTTTTTCTTGTACTCTCTCAAGGAAGAAACTGAGTTCTTTACTTACAAAGAACCCAGGATTTATAGCAAAACACTAGCTTGATTTTAATACAAAATTAAGTGAGTTTTGAAATATTGTGTGCACTATTTTATTTCAGCTAACATATTATTAATGCATTTCTAATCTGCCTTGTTAACCTAGTAACAAACATTCAAAAAGCCTTAAAAATATTCAAAATACATTCACCGCCCCCTTTTGTGTTGTATTTATTACCTAATACACTTATTTAAATCTACATTATTTTGAGAAGATGCGGAATTACCTAGTTGAGTGGTCAGCTTTATTTTCTTCTGGCTTGATTTTTTGACCAGAGGACTCACAGTCTCATTTGTTTTCTCTCCACTTTCATCAATTTCACTCAGGTTTATTTGCTTTCTCTTCTTTTTACCAACTTCATCCTTTTCAGAGGATTAAGTAGTTTGGTTACTAACATTAATAGGTTTGAAAGAATTGGTTTCAGCTGTGGAAGGTTTCTTAGGGTTGTCCTGTTTTTGTACTACTACAAAACCAGGAGCTATAGCTGTACTAGTATATGTTAAGGTCCTCATGTCAGGCATAAGTGGAAGAACCCAAAATTTTGACATCGATAAAATACCTTTATGAATAGTAACGTTGCAGTTTAATAAAAACTTTTACGACCATACTAAATACGAGTTTTTAATTTAAGATTCCGAGTTGATATTGTGATTATACGTACCAAATGAGTGTATGTAAACGCTATTAGTTTTCGAAGAAAACGAACTTCGAAAAGTGACCGTATCTATGAACCATCAAGTATTACGAGAATCACAATATAATTACAAAGTTAAAATCCTATAAATTTAAATCCGAGTACGATACTTCAAAGTGTAAAGGACGTATAAGAAAGGATTTACCCCGCGAACCGCTTACAAAGATTTATTACGAAAACGAATACGCGACCAAGCAAATACGTAAGCGAACGAATAAACAAACCAAGGCCATGCAAATTATATGCAAATATAATGTAAATAAATTAGAAATTAATTAATGAAGCTAGCTAATTAAATTAAAAGCTAGTACAAAACAACTTTCCCTAGAATAAGGATTCTTGTTTTTTTAACCATGATATAGCTTGACAATTGGTGTGCAAGTTAGGCCTTGACTTGGAAAAAGAAAGGCTTGTTCTATACACCTTAAAAATAGACAAAATGCATACAATTTCCACCACATTTCCAAGAACCAAGCCAAGCAATTCTCTCTCTCTCCAATAACACAATGCTAATTTTTAAGAACACCATGGAAATAAAAATTCATATCTCATGTTCTACTCATTCAAAAATCACCAAATGTTTACCAAACCTCTTCCCTATCATTATTAAATCACACACAAAATTTCAAGTCCATCCATGAAGTTTTGAATTTTATAAAAATGTTTGAAGTTAAGGGTGAATAGTAATTCCGAAAATCACTAACTTGTTTTCTTGATTTTTCATGGAAGTTAAAGGCTCCTAAAGCTAGACCAAGGATTCATCAAGGATCTTAGGACTTGATTAAGTATTAACAAGCTTAAAGGAAGACATAAACATTCATCCAAACTTTGTTTAAGTTTAAAGTTTCAAGAAAACTCAGGATCTTGGATATAAGTATGATTTTGATGATTGATTTGATATTATCTTGATGTTTAATTAACTAGTTTTAAGGATGATGACTGTTACCTCAATAAAATGATGTTCTTGAGAGGAGTTAGTGTTGTGATGATTATTTGATGATTTTTGATGGTGGTATAATGATTTAAGATGTAAACGAAACTCCAATCATAATCGTAACCTCGTTAAAATGAACAAAACTCAACTTACGTTCTGCAGAAGTTCCCGAATGTATAATCTATAGTTTATTAAAAATAAATACTTTATTATGATAGAAAATTTTATAAGTATCGTTTAGGCGCTTGAATCGCTTGATTCCGATTTACGGATCAAAAGTTATGACCATTTTAGTAAAAGGGATTTACGCGACAAAACTGCTAGAAATTACGAACTTTGTAAATATAAATGATTAACTTAAGAATATTTAAAAATCATGAAATTTTTAAAGAGATTAAGAAATAGAGTTCATTAGTTGCCATAAAATTTTCAAGTAAAAAAGTTGATTTTTAAATTTTATAAAAATGTCGGAGCCGAGGTCGCGTGGAGTACGAACGTCAAAAACAACCCCTGTTAGGAAACTGCCTCTGCGGGATTTTCACCCCTGTTACCAGAAAACCATTTTCAAATGATGTATTCTAAATTTTTATAGATCACGCACGCGAAAACGGTGTGTCAATTAAGTTAACGGTTTGAGACATATCAATATTTTAGTGAAAGCGGTTTGAATAGTAAAACTCCGTAGTTAACTGAATTTTTGAAATGCTTTCCTAATTAAATTCATTTTATCAAAATTGAAATTTTATGATAAATATTAAAAGAACTCAAGAAACTCTTTGAGGTGGTTTCGTATTAAAATACTAATTTTAAGTTTTATTAAAAATGATAGAGTGCGAGTCGCGTAATAGTAACATTCGGTAAAGTCAACTCTAGAAGACTACTTTGACCGTCCGTTTCGACGAAGGATTGATACTTATTTCGAGTCGGTCGAATATTGAAAATTATGAAGTATTGAAATTATTAGAATATAAGTTGGTGATGAGAGTTGGAATTATGATTAAGATTATGATATTTGTTGAATAGAAAACCCATAACGACAGGAAGTCGGAAAACATATCTTGGACTCCAAGCAAGTTTTCAAACCCTACCTTTTAAAACTGTTGTGTTGTGTTTGTTTACAAATAAATGATAAATGTTTTACGGTGATTTATAAATTGTTACTTATTTAATCATAAGATATGATGATTTTGGTATAATAAAAGTACCGGATTTAAAACGATATATTTAGACCGAGGATTGGTCGGTGTAAGTTTGTAAAAACCCGGAATATTCCGGAGTTGTTATATTTGAGAAATGTTAACGATCGAAAGTAGTGTGACATGTATATTGTAGACTGAGATTCGGTTAGTATGTATATTATAGTAAAAACCCGGCAATCATCCCGGTGATATTTTAGGACGATTAAAGTCCGTAGTAGTTGTGTTCCAAGGGACTCAACGTCCACTTGCGAAACATTAAATACCTCGAACTTTTATTAAAACGATTTCCAAAAATCGTATTCCCTCAACTATATTTAAATACCCGAATGACGGATATTAATTCAGTTATTTATTTAAAATAGGAGATTATTCTTCAATGATTATTTATTTCAGACTTGATTAATTATTAGAGATTTCTTTAATTATCTAAACCTAAATTAGTTGAGGAATATTATTTCAAATATTCTTTTAAAGTATAATTATTCGAGGTTTAATTATTTAATGATTATGTTTTATTTATTAATTATTTATTAAATCATTTAATATGATTTAAAAATCATAAAACCTGATTTAAAATACTTTCTGATTTTTAGAAAATCATTCGAATAATTTCAGATCGTCGGAGAGTATTATCTCGACTTATTTTAAATATTTTGAATATAGTTTCAAAGGAAACTCTCCCCCTTATTTATTTATCTATTGACAACGGTCAACTCATATCCTAAGTACTTCCTATGAAAACTTTCGGAAGTATATATATATATATATATGAGATGAGCTGTGCCTATCAACAAGCAAAACGCTTGGGGAACTTCAATATAGTTCGATGATTCCAAGTATATGATAGAATTCTTAAAAGGACAAAGGAGGGGTAGAGATCCAGTACTTCATGGACTGGGGAGACTGCCATATTAATTTTCCATATGAGAAGGTACCGTGTGTACTGAGGGACATACAAAGTATGAAAAACAAATCTGAGTGGAATGGGGAAGCATATAAAGCCCGAATGCGGCTAGGGTGACAACCAGGAGTAAGGAAGTCGTTCATCTACATGTAGGAAAGGTTACTATTTCCAGAGTACGACTGATCATCGTATGTTGTGGCTCCAGTGAATGTCCTATTCTTCCAATTAGAATTGTAATGCAACACCGTAACCCAAGCCTAGATGCTGGGTTTACCATTAAGGTGTTCGCATGATAATAAGTCCACAAAAGAATTATTTTTGAAAGAAGGTGTGTATCACCGGGGAAAACTATTTTTGAATAAACATATTTATCATATATGGACTTATACTTGAATTTCTCATACAGTCTTTTCATATTGTACATTATTTTGGCTGAGCATTATTGCTCACTCTTGCTTTCTTTTAAATGTCACAATAAAACAGATAACTAGTATGCCAGTGTGGGACTTAGTCGCTTGCAGTCATGGGGAGAATCCCTGGCAGCTTTGTATCAGGTGGGCCAGAGTATCAGATAGGTATAAGATATAAGTCATAATTATTGTAACTTCATGTAGAGGTTATGAATAATTTTTTGAGATCATGTAAAGTACATTTGAGTTTTAATAATAGATAATACTTGTTGTACGTCGTTTCTAAGGCTATAACTTGTGAGTGTGTGAGATTGGGGGTCTGTGATATGGAATTATTAGATTATTGAGTTAATGCAGGTTACAGATGATTGAAGGATTGCGTGACGACCCAGATTCCTGACCCCGGATTTGGGGCGTTACAGAAATGGTATCAAAGCAATAAGTTATAGTACTTAGAGACGACAGTGTTAGGAATCTTTCGAGATGCGAGATTACATAAAAGCTCATATAGAGTTCATCATTGGACTACCAGATGTAGCCCCAATGTGTAGGTTAGGATAAAGTGTATATTTCAGGTATAAAGTAGACTAATAGGACCATTGGAGATGATCAGAATGATGAGAAGAAAAATTAGAATTATATATGATTTGGCAAGTATGTGGATGTCGAACTCAGAGATGAGTCTCCATGGCATTTGGAGTAAAGACGGTATTACCAACACCATATGATGATTGGATAACACAAGCCTGGTTACTCGTAGTTCCCCATAAGTTGCCCATAAGGGGGCATCACAGGTGAAAACCATGAAGTCTAATTATTAGTATACATTTGAGGCTATTGACCCAAACTAGTTGAAGGTGTCATTTTATCAATGAGGATTTGAATATCGTATTAATAACGAATTCAACAGAAATAGTGCCCAATATACCCTTAAAGATTTTATTTCTATTAAGGAAGATTTGAATTTAATATAAGAATGTTATTCTATTATTAGTGTGCTTAACATGTATGGTTATGATGGTTTAGCTCAGAGATCGAGAGCAATGAGAATTGATGGATTATCTACAATTGAATGGCGTAACATTACAACGAGCGATGGTTCGATCTTAGAACCTTTTAAAAGGATAGACCAGTGAGTCTAGAGTGGAATTCTTTGGTAGAAATGATGTCAGAGACTACGTATATATACTCGTAGACCTCTAATATATTCGATAATGTATGTTCACTTACACACACATGCCACCAAACTTATGGACTGCATTGAGATCCCTAAGAGATCTCGTTGATCTATTTCCAGGGGGAACTGGCCACTTGTAGTTAGTAACGGATGCGTGTAGCAGACCCCTATCTGATTAAAAGATGCTTTTGGAATATTTCTGAGTAAGGACTTCGAGGTAAAACACCTGAATAATAGATATACGTGTGAAAGTTAGGTTAGTAAGCGATTTTAAAATGATTTGAAAGAGACACTAGCTGAAATAAGGAATTAGAAAGACGAAGAGGTGGCTCATCCTCAGACGAATAATAACGAGAGTTAGGATAATCTGTGAAATATTTTGGCACCTACTCATTGTCACGCTACTCCCTCCAAACTGTTGATCATTCGTATTGCCTTGATAAGTCATATCAAGCAATACTTTTAGTTCCCTACTTTAAACTTCTGATGTGGCCATATTGAGTAGTCTTTCTCCGCATCAGGACTTGTTCAATTCTTTTAGTAGATCAATAAACTTTCATTCATAGATTATGATCTTCTTATTCGGCTCAGAGCTATGTATACTTTATTTCAATTATCCAAGGAATTTTTAATAAATTTATCTCAATTCGTCGACAAATATTCATAATGAATATCTTCATTTGATTATTCTTTCATACTTACTCTTCTCAGTCGAGATTGTAAAATATTTTACAAATGGTTAAAATCTTGGATGATCTAATATCCATAGATTCCTTGGGAATCCTTTTCTTCCAATTGAGATAAAATTATATATTGAACTTTGAAATCATAGTAAGGGTATCAATTTGATATTACTATTCTGAATTCAATTCTATTTGAGAATCTAATAAAGTATGTGAACGAGAGAACCTCTGAATGTACCATTTTATTGGCAAGAAATATTTGGTGAGAGGCTATCGATTGTTCCGATGCCAAGACCACTTGATTCAGAGTTATAATTGTCTTTCTCGGCCCAAATTTGAAGTCTCTTTATTTCAAAATCGTCATCCGGGTAGCCAAAATTTCTTTAGTGGTTACGATGTTGAGATTTTTTTATTACAAACAAACTGAAATAAGCCTAGTTGCATATGTTCACATGAATGACTAGTTAATTGTCCTAACTAGTCAAAATTTTAATTGATACGACGAAAGCCTAGCTAATCGTCCTAGCTAGTTGCTATGGGCCAAACCAATTATGTTGGCCATTTTCTTAGCCGATTGAGAATATTGCTTGATATGGATTATTATTATTTTTTTAGTTCCACTTCCAATCAATTTTTTTTACACAATGCATTATATATGCAAGATTAATCGTTGATAAAATTTTCAACGAATGATTTAATTGAGACCTAACTAGGTCGCCCACGCAAACGAGAATTCATATTCAGTATTATGAAATATTTTATTCATGAAATGTTCTATTCTTTCATTTATATAACGAATATCCAACTATAATCATAAAGTGATTGAAGAATAATATACTTCCTTGTTTGTTAATCATTGAATAAAATTCCTTCTTTCAAAATAGCATCTCTTTGAAACCTCGATAGTTAACTTTTGGTTAAGAATATTATTCGAAATTTCTTTCATTACTCGAAAAGAAAAGTATTATTTCATTGGGGAAATCTTACAAGTATTGTTCATATGATGTTATTATTCAGCAATCATTGCTTTAAAGGAATATTCTCTATTACATCATAATATAAAATTCTAAGGATATGGAAGGATAATCTTTATTGTATTCTTCCTTCCAAGTTATTAATCTTTTGAGTGTTGCGACTCCTTTATTCAGAGAGCATTATTTCTTCGAATATTAGATTTTAAAATCTTGTTAAGATTGTCTAAATTACATTGATATCGTGAAAATAATTTTTTCTAGGTTGATTGCCTTCTGAACAAAGAGAGGTATAGTTGAGAAGCAATTGCTGTATTATGAGATTGAAGACTCAATGCTAAGATGGTGCAATCAGAGCATCTTGATGAGTAAGTTGTTTTAAAAAGGAAATACCATATTTAGTTATTATCAAAGGATCTTTAACATGGTTATAGAAGGACGATAATATAAATACAACGTGATTAGTGAGGTATGCTTCTATGGGATATTATTGATAGATACTAATGAATTCGATGAATAGAATTTTGAAAAAGTGAATATAAGATTAGTAACAACCCCGTGTTAGCAATACCTTACGACAAAAAGAGGATTTTGTTTGAAGTATAATGATATGACTATGCAGCTTAAGGACCGTGACATAAAGTGTTCTAATAATAATCTAGAATAATCGTGACATGGTGCGCACTGAAATGGACAAAGAGTTTAACTTATGAGGAAAATTTGGATTTTTTTTCTTTTTTTTCTTACATTGAACACGAGATAGAGGTTATAGTCAAATTGATCAAGGGCTATAATTGAGAAATCTATTATCATCATGGAAAGGCCAATGTGGTGGTCGACACTTTAAGTTGGAAAAGATATATTGAGGATGACAACTCTCAAAACAACTGATGAGAAGTATCGCATGAAGAGAACCCTTTATTACTTAACAAGAAGACTTAAAGATGCCTAAAAACGTAAAAGAATATTAGTCATGACCGAATATGAAAGGAATGTCATTGATTAGGCAAGTAAGTACTCGACATGGTTGAAAGTGAAAATGGAAAGGTGAGGATTAAAACTTTGACGATTGCGGCTTGTAAATGACCCAAATGGGAGTAATAGTTTATTATAAATTTTGGAGGAGGATTATCAAGAACCAAGTACGCCGTCGTGCTATTTTAAGATTTTTAGTAATAGGTTAAAAAAGACCGCTTATTTTATTATGCAAATAATAGATCTCCGCTCTATAAAATTGTTATGAACGCGGAAGAGATAATTGGTGATAGAGAGACCCCGTGATATCGCGCCACACAAGGAACCAAGATATTTCGCGAGAAGAGACGAGCATAGGCACGACTTAAAGTTCTCAAATCGACAAGTAGAATGGGAGGACTATCCAGACCATTGAAGATACGTCTATCGGCTTGCCTTTTATTTCGAACGGTTAGGAGAATCGCCTATCATTGGTAGAAAATTCATATAGATATACTTACCATGCGAGCATACGGAAAATAGACGCCGATATCCCTCACGAAGGACAATTTGGAAGAATGAAGAATGTTATAGTTAGAGCTGACTGAAGGCAAGAAAGATTGTACACGCCCTATAAAGGCCACTGTTAGCAGGTACTAATAAACATGAATACGTCTAAGGCGCTAGAGAGAATAACAAGTACGACCAGAAGGTATCGTAGTACTATAGATATTATACGTGAAATGATTAAAGAAGTCTGACCAATAGCGGAAGCTGAGCGTTCCACGATTCTAAAACGTATCAATCGATTGCGTATGAAATGGTGCTTCCTTCAAGATGGCAATAGGACCCAAAGTGCTTTATGTTACTACTGGAAGAAATGTTAAATCTGACGCTAAACATGAAATAGGATATGAGCGTGAAAAAATGTAACGAGAACTTCTTACATAAAATAATAGACATAGATGATGCGCCAAAATGGGAAAATGTTAAGGAACGAAACTCTAGCACTAGTAGGAGCAATGGAGGGGGAAACAAATAAGTTGAAGGATGATTCCAAATACTAGAAGATGCGCTAATCATCCATATTATCGATTTTTAAGAGAAATGAAGTGACCAGTTGACGTTAATCGAATTACCGACAATAACGAGTTATCATGCGGGCATTGGAATGCCTACAAAGCTTTGTACGAAAGAAAGAATCGTTTTCTCTTAGGTAGGGAAGAAGTTGGTAAGCATAGGATACTTGGACCATAGTTGAGTCAACAGACCAAAGAAATTCATATAACTTATCAGAACCCGGCTAGTAGTAGCCCAGGATAAATAATAACGATATACGGACCAGAACTATAAAGTCAGAAAGTATGAAATAACGGACCAAGTATTGTTGAAAGTGCCTCCCGGGGAGGGAGTGATGAGATTCTAAAGGGAAAGAAATGTTGAACCCAAGGTTTATTGGACCAGTTGAAATCTTTAAAGGACTAAGAAAGTTGGCTTATAAATTAGCACCATCGTCAAACGGTCGCCAAGTTTATAACGAGTACCACGAATTGAGGTTAGGAAATTTAGCCGTCCACGCCAAACATATGATTGAAAATGAGCTAATAAACTTACAGCCAGACTTAGCGTATGTCAAGTAACGTGTAGAGATCACAGGTCTACAAGAATGAGTACCCGAAAATATATTTGATGTACGAGTGGAAATTTTATGAAGAGATCCAATATTGCGAAGTCAACGTGAGAACTCGAGGTGGTCATGTGAGAAGCGTATTCCCGCATATTTCCAAACTGATTCTGGGACGGAATCCTTTTAAGGGGGAAGACTGTAAGAACCCAAAATTTTGACATCGCTAAAAGACCTTTATGAATAGTAACCTTGCGGTTTAATAAAAACTTTTGCGACCACACTATATACGAGTTTTTACTTTAAGATTCCGAGTTGATATTATGATTATACGTACCAAATGAGTGTATGTAAACGCTATTAGTTTTCGAAGAAAACGAACTTCGAAAAACGACCGTATCTATGAACCATCAAGGATTACGAGAATCACAATATAATTACAAAGTTAAAATCCTACAAATTCAAATCCAAGTACGATACTTCAAAGTGTAAAGGACGTATAAGAAAGGGTTTATCCCGCGAACCGCTTACGAAGATTTATTACGAAAATGAATAAGCGACCAAGCAAATACGTAAGCGAACGAATAAACAAACCAAGGCCATGAAAATTCTATGCAAATATAATGTAAATAAATTAGAAATTATTTATAAGGCTATCTAATTAAATTAAAAGCTAGTACAAAACAACTTTCCCTAAAATAAGGATTCTTGTTTTTTTAATCATGATATAGCTTGAAAATTGGTGTGCAAGTTAGGCCTAGACTTGGAAAAAGACAGGCTTGTTCTATACACCTTAGGAATAGACAAAATGCATATAATTTCCACCACATTTCCAAGAAGCAAGCCAAGCAATTCTCTCTCTCTCCTCCCAAAAATACAATACTTATTGTAACACTCCCAAATCCGAGGTCGGGGATCCGGGTTGTCACGAGTTCCATTTCCCTTAATAACACTCAATCTTAATAAATAACAAACTACTGCGTACTGTGACCCCATAATATACACACACACACATCACAAGTTATAGTCTCAGAGATGAATACCAAAAATAACACAAGTCATTTTATTCCACAATTATAAACCATTACACCTTAAACGGGTTTCTGAATAATTTACATATTCCTTGCTATTATTACAATTCATATAGATACATAAGTCTGGTGCATCAAAATTTGGAAGCCTAGCCTATTGGTAATTTCTACCTCAGCTACAGCGGCATCAACGCTTCCATAAAACTACGGAATGTTTCCTAACCGCTTGCAAATTGGAAGCTTGGTCCTCTTCATCTTTTCTATCTGGTGTTGTGTGATGAAAGAAGAAAGCAAGGGTGAGAACCAAGCCCACCAAAATAATATGTATAATAATTAACAAGCATTCTCATAGTACTCATGAAAGTCTTGGTCAAGAAGAAATGAACTAAGTTTGTTATCTTAACGCGACCAAGTCACAAAATATTCAATATATATATACATATATAAATTTCACAATCTTTGAAATCCTCTGACATGTATAATATACACAGAGTTCCAGTTTATAAATGTATAAAAATATCGTTGCAAGGTGATCTCATATATCTAACCTTATCTCAACGTTTTTCTGAAAATCTTTGACATGCATAAGATAATCATTTACTAGATATAAGTTTAAAAGATGAAGTTACAAGATACTCCAATATACTTATATCTTTTCCGAATACTACTTGAACTATCACCGTTCAAGTTATAATTAGTTTCAAAAGTTCATCACATAGATGAGACTACAAGATAAGACTTGAATAAATTCAATCTTTGAAATATCATTCAAAAGAGATGAAGTTACGAGATACTTCACTAAGTCCCGATATATATATATATACACCTATATATATATATATATATATATATCTCAATACATTCCCTGAAAACCTCTGTCATGACAAGTATAAACAGAGTTGTCATATCTAATGAATTTGGAAGAAAAGAATTTTGGCATAAACCTGATATCTTGTTGATCAGGCAAAGATACCAATAAGTAACCTTTTCTACTAGTAGATGGACGAATTCCCCACTGGTCATCATCCTGGCCGCATTAGGACCTATGCTGGACTGCCACTCAGCCACTTACACATTTATGGACTCCCACTGAGCCACTTACACTTTCATGGACGCCCACTGAGCCCATGTTGCTTATGCCGACTCAAATAGATGGACTTACTTCCCGAATGTTGGGCAAGTAATCAAGATGTTTTCTCAAAACAGCAACCTCGTTGCGAATATAAAATACACCACAGAGCCGGATCCCTCATATTTTTAAGCGAGTATTTAAATCCCCTTCGAAAGGAAGATCTTAAATTTGAAAACAAGTTTTTGGGATCCGCTCTAACTTTTAAAATCATTTTGAAGACTCGAAAACATTTTTAAGAATGTTTGGAGTAATGCTGATTTAATAAAATAAATCAGTCCCGATATGTTGGAGAATATCTGATTATTATTATTTAAATAATATTGCCATAAAGGATAATCTCTATAAAAATAATTGAAGTAGAATTTTTAAAACTCATACTTGAAATGAATAATAAATAACCAAAGATATACTTATACGAAAGTACGATCTTTATTTGAATAATCAAAAATAAGTTTGATTATCGAAACATTATTCTTTAATAAAATAAAGAATATTATTTAATAAAAGGAGCGGAGTCATAAGCCCTCGAATGAATATTCAAAATAATATTCATTAAATAAAATAAAGTTATCGAATAAACCTTATTCGATTAATGGTTTTGAAAACTATATCTATATCTATATATATATGTTATACTCGGGAACATCGACTCCCGATTTAGAAAACGTTCACCTTTGGGTCCCCTGTACTAAGGGTATACGCAACTACTACTTATCTCTAGCATAGGTATTATGCAACTTATAAGCATTCGAATCAACAATTAGATATCAAGATTACGAAACAGGCATGCAGATATACCATATCGGCATGCTCCAATATATCGCAAGATTTGTTAATAACAATCATGCACTTATCACAAGATAATGCATAAGCATATATACATCACAACAACAGTATAACGGGTAGAAAACTTTCCTGAGCAAATGGGGTTGATAAAAGGCCTGGGACGAGTCTGATAACCTATAAACAACATATACGTTGTAATTAAACCAAAGTCGCTTAAGAAACTAGGCATTAACCTATTAGACTCTAACGTTCGCTTTTGCGCTTAATGATTCACTTAAGTCGCTCAAGTACCCTCGGCTCCACCATTTTTAATAAATTAACCATTAAGAATTTTAAGGCGATTCTTTTGCTAGTACTCTACCAACTGCCTAATCCACTTTACATAATTGTTTCATACTCCAATTAGTCATTTAAGGGCCTTAACCAAGGTTTCAAAGTAAGGTGAGGGGTAAAGGTTCATTTGCAAAACGCCGTTACTTAAAACGGTTGTTTCTCCTAAACCGTGCATCGGATTCAAGCGAACCACATATCAAAACGAAGCTCGTAACATGAACTATCTAAACATGGCAATGGTCAAAATCTAACAGTGAGTTCACGGGTCCTAAAGTTAAGAACAAAAACAGTTTAAGGTAAATCGGGCATTACGATGGCTATGTTTACGCGATTACCAAATTTTAAACTACTCCAATCAATCCACAAATCAACCCACAATCAACATTACAACCAAACTCCATTCATACCTCACTATAACAGCCCCAACATCTCAAGATTTCCAATTTATACTACCCCCAAACATGAACTAAAAGCTATACTTAAGTTCATTAACCAATAATCCAAGATTTACAACTCAAACTCATTATAAATCCAACCACACTCTAAGTATACAAGAATCATGCTTCTCATGAACCATACCAAACATAAAAACTCTAAATATTCAAAAGTAGGGCTAGGGTATGAGATTATACCTTCCTTGGTGAGTAGAAGTAACTAAGGAGCTTGAAACAACCCTTGAAAATCCTTACAAAAGCTATATCTAAACAAAAACACAAGATCAAAAGTTTCAAGTTCTTGAAAACACTATTCACCCTCTTCTTCCATGAATTATTGAAATAGATTGTGAAGGAAATGGAAGCTTAGATTCATAGGATAGCTATATCTATGCATAAGGAACCTTGGATAATTACCTCACAAATTATCAAAGCTTGGATCTTGGAAATTGATTTTTTTCTCCTTGAAAAAGAGAAAGAGCCGAGAGCTTGTTCTTGAGAAATGAAAAGTCAATTTTAAACTTGTGTTATGATTTCCTTGGCTTGGTTGATATTCTTTTGTTTGTTAATTAACTTTTTACCATGGTAAAAAAATGAATGGCTCACAATCAACCAACCAATCCCTCCATTTGTCATGCTTATGTCACCATGCCTATGTCATCTTTCTTATGTCATCTTCTTATACTTATCTTCTTCTTATTGGTGTGATGACATCATCACCCACTAACATATTTGATTAACCCCTAATTACTTGGCTAATGACCGCTTATCTGTTATACGGTTCGCTTAACTTTCGTTCTCGTATATCATTTGAGGGATCATACCCGGGATCTCATTACTTAGGTTCCCTTAAACCTTTCTCAATATTTTATATTCCTTTTATTATCCTCTCTTATAATCCTTAAATTAAAATCTTTTTAATCATGGTACCTTATACTCAATTCTTTCTGTATCTGGTGGGTTTTCGGGAAAAATCAAAGTGTTCGAATCTGGATTCTGACGATCTTTACATACACTTATATACCATATAGAGTACTAATAAGATCTCGGAATATCAATAAAAGAACCCCTACATAGTGTGGCATGAAAAGTTTTCTCAATCAGCATAATCAGCAAAATCACTATTCATAAGGGTTACAAAATTTCATAAAAAATTGGGGTTATTACACTTATTTTCAAGAACACCATGGAAAGAAAAATTCATATCTCATGTTCTACTCATTCATAAATCACCAAATTTTTACCAAACCTCTTCCATATCATGGGTAAGTTACGCACCAAATATCAAGACATCCATGAAGTTTTGAATTTTATAAAATTGTTTGAAGTTGAGGGTGAATAGTAACTCCGAAAATCACTAACTTGTTTTCTTGATTTTTCATTGAATTTTAAGGCTCCTAAAGCTAGACCAAGGCTTCATAAAGGAAATTAGGACTTTATTAAGTATTAACAAGCTTCAAGGAAGGTATAAATATTTATCCAAACTTTGTTTAAGTTTTAAGTTTCAAGAAAAGTAAGGATCTTGGATATAAGTATGGTTTTGATGATTGATTTGATATTATCTTGATATTTAGTTAACTAGTTTTAAGGTTGATGATTGTTTCCTCAAGAACAAGATGTTGTTTAGAGGAGTTAGTGTTGAGATGATGATTTGATGATTGTTGATGGTGGTGTAATGATTTAAGACGTAAACGAAACTCGAATCGTAATCGTAAACTCGTTAAAATGAACAAAACTCAACTTAAGTTTCTACAGAAGTTCCCGAATGTATAAACTGTATTTTCTTAAAATGTAATATTTTATTATAATAGACAATGTTATAAGGATCGTTTAGGAACTTGAATCGCTTGATTCCGATTTACGGATCAAAAGTTGTGACCGTTTTAGTAAAAGGGATTTATGCAACAAAACTGCTACAAATTACGAATTTTGTAAATATAAATGATCGACTTAAAAATATTTAAAAATCATAAACGTTTTTCAGAGAGTTAGAAATATAGTTTATTAGCTGCCATAAACATTTCAAGTAAAAATGTTGATTTTTCAATTTTATAAAAATGTCAGAGCCGAGGTCGCGCGGAGTAAGAACGTCAAAAACCACCCCTGTTAGGAAACTGCCACTTCGGGATTTTCACCCTAGTTACCAGAAAACCATTTTAAAATTATGTGTTATAAATTTTGTCTAGATCGATTACGCGAAAATGGTGCATCAATTGAGTTAACGGTTTGAGAGATATCAATGTTTTAGTGAAAGCGGTTTGAATAGTAAAACTCCGTAGTTGACTTAACTTTTAAAATACTTTTCACCTAATTAAATTCATTTTATTAAAATGAAACTTATATGATAAATATTAAAAGCACTGAATAATCTCCTCGAGGTAGTTTCGTATTAAAATACTAATTTTACGATTTATTAAAAATGATAGAGTACGAGTCGCGTAATATTAACATTTGGTAAAGTCAACTCTAGAAGACTACTTTGACCGTCCATTTCGACTAAGGATTGATACTTATTTCGAGTCGGTCGAATATTGAAAATTATGAAGTATTGAACTTATTAGAATATAATTTGGTGATGAGAGTAAGAATGTTGATTAAGA
The DNA here is from genome assembly GCF_009905375.1 of Apium graveolens. NCBI lineage: Eukaryota > Viridiplantae > Streptophyta > Magnoliopsida > Apiales > Apiaceae > Apium > Apium graveolens. Next base: position 45,580,229 of record NC_133653.1, read on the forward strand.
TTATGATATTTGTTGAATAGAAAACCCATAACGACAGGAAGTCTGAAAACGTATCTTGGACTCCAGGCAAGTTTTCAAACCCTACCTTTTAAAACTGTTGTGTTGTCTTAGTTTTGAAATAAATGATAAATATTTTACGGTGATTTACAAATTGTTATTTATTGAATCATAAGATATGATGATTTTGGTATAATAAAAGTACCAGATTTGAAACTATATATTTAGACCGAGGATTGGTCGGTGTAAGTTTATAAAAACCCGGAAATATTTCGGAGTTGTTATATTCGAGAAATATTAATGCTAGAAAGTAGCGTGACATGTATATTGTAGACCGAGAGTCGGTCAGTATGTTTGTTATAGTAAAAACCCGGGAATCATTCCGGTGATATTTTAGGACGATTAAAGTCTGTAGTAGTTGTGTTCTAAGGGACTCGACGTCAACTTGTGAAACATTACCTCGAACTTTTATTAAAACGATTTCCAAAAATCGTATTCCCTCAACTATATTTAAATACCCGAATGATGGATATTAATTCATTTATTCATTTAAAATAGGAGAATTATTCTCCAATGATTATTTATTTCAGACTCGATTAATTATTAAAGATTTCTTTAATTATCTAAACCTAAATTAGTTGAGGAATATTATTTCAAATATTCTTTTAAAGTATAATTATTCGAGGTTTAGTTATTTAATGATTATGATTTATTTATTAATTATTTATTAAATGATTTAATATGATTTAAAAATCATAAAACCTGATTTAAAATACTTTCTGATTTTCAGAAAATCATTCGAATAATTTCAGATCGTCGGAGAGTATTATCTCGACTTATTTTAAATATTTTGAATATAGTTTCAAAGGAAACTCTCCCCCTTATTTACTTATCTGTTGAAAACGGTCAACTAACATCCTTAGTACTTCCTCCGAAAACTTTCAGAAGTATATATATATATATATATATATATATATATATATATATATATATATATATAAGATGAGTTGTGCCTATAAACAAGCAAAACGCTTGGGGAACTTCGATATAGTTCGATGATTCCAAGTATATGATAGGATTCTTAAAAGGAAAAAGGAGGGGTATGTTGTAAATCTCACTAACAAATATAGCAACATAGAAGCAAGTGTATAAAGAATTTAGCAAGTTTAGGCCAAGACCACAGTTAACAAAATAAAACATGCAGGTAAACAAAATCAGTAACTGAAATAACGAAGAGAGAAAGAAAGATGTACCCGAAACCATAGCTTTTAACAGTGACTGAAATAAAGGTTCACAGAAACAAAATGCCAGGAAAAATAATCACAGCTGAGTCACCAAGCCTTGCTCGAAGTCCTGGCTGCTCTTGAAGAGAATATTGCCCCTACCTGCTGCGTTTGGGATGCGCACAATATCTCCACCAGGATAAAACAGCTCGGAGTTTATGTTAACAGCAGCAACAAAAGCTCCACTTCGACCAGCACCTCAGTCGTCGGAAAATATCAACACTTCAGGAGTTTTGGGAGAGAAATGTAGAGAGGTTGAAGAGAAGAGAAGAGAATGTAGTGTGTATAATACATTCACTTTAACCTCTATTTATAGGAGAGGAAAAAATGAAACTGTCCACACACTTAATGTCTGAATTAAACTGCTTCATTAATAAAAAATCAAAACTGATCAGATTTTGAATTTAAATTACTTGTAACAGCTTTTCACATTAACACCCATTAAAACCCACATTATTATCAGAACTTAAGTTAATTTCTGATCTGATATCAGAACTTAAGTTAAGTTCTGATATCAGAACTTAAGTTCAGTTCTGAGATATCATATCAGAACTTAAGTTCTGATTTTATTCATCAGTTACAGATCAGATTATATTATTTGTCCAGGTATAAGGTATTTAGACTAAGCCCACTAACAAAGTGACTTGGCCCATTTCAGTATCAAACCCAGTCCAACAATTTAATAATAATCCAGTCACAGATAAATAAATTCGAATTAAAATTAATTCTCAAATAAATAAAATCCTCGCCCAGGTCGCCTCACGTACGCGAGACACCGAGACATTCGCCCAAAACGCCCTTCGACCCGACCCGGTCCGGTCCGGTGCGTGGCGTGACGGGGCGGGGCGCGCGCGTAAAGCACACAACAACACAATGGACCATCACACACCTTAGTAGTTGTATACTACTCATGTGGGTAATACCATATAAAACACACAACCCCCTTTATTTATTAAAATGTGGGACAAACATTCTCAAATTTTTCCAAGCTTTTCCAAGCTACTTTCAACTCTCATTTCATATGGATTTCATTAAGAAAATTCTTAAAACCATACATGAAAATTTAAGTTCAAATATCATTGAACAATTTCCAATCATTAGATTTTAGGATTAACATCAAGAACATAATTAAATTAAGCTCTAAAATCCTAATTTTCTAACAATCCCCCACAAATCCATACAGAAATGCGATCAATTTCCCATCATGACTTGTTTTTTCAGAGTCGGTACCCTTCCGGGTTTGAACCCTCCTAATTCCTCTACTTCAATGGCTATCGGACTTAGATGGAATGTTTCACCTTGAATCTTAATCCGTTTAGTATAACCATATTCCATAGACAACGACAAGTCAAAGGTTATGGTGCCAATCTACGGCTTTGAGACATTAATGGTCATGTCTCGATCCTGTTCATCGAATGCTTCAAGGATTAACCCTATCCTCTAATTGCGACCACACAATTACATTCGCTTAGCTGGGCATCTCCAGAGATATACTGCCTCTATCTCGTCAAATGACTTGATCCCATTCAGAGTTTTACCACTCTTGCTTTTCTGGCAGTGTCAGTACCTTCTAGGTTTATAGGGGATAGACTCAGATACTATAGTATCATCTATATAGCAAAGGTACTACCAACTCATCCTTACAGCTTGTTATTACCCATTGAATACACTTCGAGGGATCTCCTCTCATGTGTATTGGGTTCCCACTGTTGATGAATTATGATGGGTTGACAGTCCCATCCCCAACCTTGACTTAAGGACCACTGCAGGTTCCAGTCCTTTAGTAAGAGGATCAGCTATATTATTCTGAGTTCCTATGAACTCTATAGCTATGATCCTATCAGTCACTAAACCCCTTATAGACTTGAGTCTAACTTGGATGTGTCTCTTAGTTTTAGCATTATGCTTTTTACTGCTAATCTTGTCAATAGTTGTTCGACTATCACAGTGAATAGCAATAGCAGGAAGCGGTCTGCTTACTACAGGTATTGCAGACATAAGTCCGTGTAACCATTCAGCCTCCGTCCCTGTGGCGTCAAGTGCACACAACTCAGCCTCAAAAGTAGACCGGGTAATTATAGTCTGTCTGCTTGACTTCCAGGATATTGCTCCGCCAGCCAAGGTGAACACGTATCCAGTCACTCCATTGGAACCAGACTTCTTAGCTATCCAACTTGCATCACTGTACCCTTCAAGAACACCAGGAAATCTCCTGTAGTGTAAACTAAGGTACATTGTGCCTTTTAGATATCTAAGTACTCTATCAAGAGCATCCCAATGAGTTCTGTTTGGACAGCTTGTATATCTAGCCAATTTAGACACAGAATATGAAATATCTGGTCTAGTACAGTTAGCAAGATACTGCAAGCTCCCAATAATCTGAGAATACCTTAACTGAGACACAGGCACTCCTGAAGTATTCTTGACAAGGGAAACTTTCGAATCATAAGGTGTACTAGCGATTCTACACTGTGAATAACTATATTTCTCAAGTATAGATTTCTCTATATAATGAGATTGAGTCAAGGTTATTCCTTCAGTGAACTGAATCAGTTTGATTCCAAGAATCACACTTGCCTCACCCATACCCTTCATTTCAAAATGCCTTTTCAAGAATTCTTTAGTCTCGTTAATAATCTCAATATTGGTTCCAAATAGTAAAATGTCATCCACATATAGGCACAAAATAACACACTCATTACCTTTAACTTTAGTGTAGACACACTTATCACTTTCATTAATCTTATAACTGAAAGGCAATATAGTTTCATCAAACTTTTTATGCCAATCTCTGGGAGCTTGTTTCAAGCCATAGATGGACTTGATCAACTTACATACTTTCCTTTCATTTCCTGATGCAACAAATCCATCAGGCTGATCCATATAAATCTCTTCTTCAAGTTCACCATGAAGAAAAGCCGTCTTTACATCCATCTGATGGATGATAAGACCATGGACTAAAGCCAATGCTATAAGCATTTAGATTGTTACCATTCTTGCAACCGGAGAGTATGTATCAAAATAATCAATTCCTTCATTTTGCTTAAAACCCTTAGCTACCAGTCTAGCTTTGTACTTATCTATTGAGCCGTCAGGGTTCAACTTCCTTTTAAAGACCCATTTGCACCCAATAGTAGAACACCCAGGAGGGAGATCAACCAACTCCCATGTTCCATTAGAAACAATAGAGTCAATTTCACTCTTGACAGCGCCATTCCAATGCCTTGACTCAGAAGAATCCATAGCTTGCCGGAAAGTTAAAGGTTCGTCCTCGATATTGTAAGTGATGAAATCACCTCCAAAATCCTTGACTACCTTTGCACGCTTACTTCTCCTTGTTTCCTCTAGTTCCTTAGGACTAGAGCTACTACTAGGTTCCGCCCCCACATTTGTCATCTTTTCCACATGATCAGGAATAGAACTTGATGTGTGAGTAGGATCTTCATCAGAAATCATTTCAGGTATTCCAGTTTTCATAGGGTAAACATCCTCAAAGAATGCCGCATCTCGAAATTCAACTATCGTATTTACCACTATACCATCTATGTCAGATTTTAACACTAAATATCTCATAGCTATAGTGGTTTCAAGATAGCCCAGAAAGATACAGTCAACAGTCTTTGGACCTAGTTTCTTTCTCTTGTGTTCAGGAACAAGCACCTTAGCAAGGCACCCCCACACACGAAGATACTTAAGACTAGTCATCCTGCCTTTCCATAACTCCAAGGGTGTTTTATCCATGTGTTTCAGAGGGACTCTATTCAAAATATGGCAAGCCATATTTAGAGCCTCTCCCCACATGTATTTAGGCAACCCAGAGTTAATAAGCATACCATTAATCATATCTTTAAATGTTCTGTTCTTTCGCTCAGCAACCCCATTAGACTCAGGTGTGTATGGTAGAGTAACTTCATGAACTATACCATTGTTTGCATAAAATTCATTAAAAGCATTACTCGTATACTCACCACCTCTATCAGATCTCAATCTTTTAAGTAACTTACTAGTTTGTTTTTCTACTTCAGTTTTATATATAATGAATTTACTAAGTGCTTCATCCTTATGTCTAAGTAAATAAACATAACAGTATCTACTACTATCATCTATAAAAGTAATGAAGTATCTAAACTGGTCCTTGGTCAACACACCACCAAATTCATAAATATCAGTGTGTACTAAATCTAACAAGTCTGAATCCCTAAAAACGTTATGAAAAGGTTTCCTTATTTGTTTAGCAGACACACATACTTGAAATTTAGAATTCTTTTCTATGGTATATTTTGGAATCAACTCTAAGTTCATTATGTTCTTAAGAGCACCAAAGTTTAAATGACCTAGTCTAGCATGCCATATATTTGAGGATTCAATACAGTTAACAGTAGGAATAACATTATTATTCAAATTTCCCAAAACGGGATCCGCATTAATAACAAATAAACCATTTGACAAGTAACCCTTGCCAAAGAATGTACCAGTATGAATAAGAACTACTTTATTACACTTGAACGAAATTTCAAAACCACTAGAAACTAAACAGCTTCCACTTATTATATTTCTACGCATGTTGGGAACATGATGCACTCTCGTCAGAGATAGAATACATCCTGAAGGGAACTTCAGATCCACGTTTCCAACTCCATGTACTTGAGCAACACTAGCATTCCCCATCTTCACAGTCAGGCTATGACTCTGTTGATAAGATACAAATAAACTAATATCAGCACAAATATGTACATTAGCTCCAGTATCTATCAACCATTCATTTGACAGATAGGTAGAAAATATCACAGGGTTGTAGGATACATACCGGTCAATGTCGGTTTCAGAAGCCGTAGCCTCACCAACAACCATGTTCACTACAGGCCCACTTGCGGTTCCCAGCACAACATTTGTTTGCGCTACCTCGGTTTTCTTCGCTTTCTTCATAGGGCAGTCCTTACTCCAGTGCCCAACCTGCCCACAAGACCAGCATGGTTTGTTTGCCTTGGGTTTCTTGGCCTTGTCCTTGTCACTCTTAGGTTTATTACTATTAGCTTTCTTAGCAAAAGCCTTCCTCTTTTGTCCTACAGTTGCTATGTTTACCTTTGAGGTACCGTGTTCAGTTAGCATCACATGTCCCTGTTTGGACTTGTGTTGTTCTTGCACCGAGATGTCCAGCATAAGGTTGGTCCAGGTGATCTCTCTTTCTGTCTTTTCAGGGAGAGAGAGAACTCTTCCCAAGACTTCGGGAGCTTTTCAATCACACTCATCACCTTAAACTTCTCCGGGAGATTCATTCCAGACTCCTTCAAAGCATGCACTATCATCTCGAATCTATGCACCTGCTCAGTCATAGGACTTATTGTCCACCAGCTTGAACTCGAGGAACCTTGCCACATAATACTTTTCTAGACCTTGTGAGTCAGTATTATGTGTCTGGTCCAGCTTCTCCCATAAGAGTTTTGCGGAGTAGGCATCAGAAGAATAGACATCAAACAAAGTGTTTGTTAGTGCCGCCATAATGGCCTGCCCTAGCCACTCCATCCTTCTCAGCCCACTTCGCAAAAGCCTTAACTGTGTCAGCCTTCTCTTGATCCACTACTGGTTTCTCATATTCCACAACCGGCCACAGACCCTTTATAGTCAGCCACAACTTCATCCTTTTCTGCCAGCGAGAAAAGCCAATGCCACCGTTGAATTTCTCCGGTAAACCGGTTAGTTCAACAGCTTGTTGGAAACTATAGGTGGTCCAATCAATGGCCCCAGCAGTTGCACCCGAACTGCTACCACCACCAACGATAACCTCACTTTCGTTAACCATTATGCTAAATTCTATATAACTAATATTCTCTTCAAGAATGTTGTAAATCTCACTAACAAATATAGCAACATAGAAGCAAGTGTATAAAAAATTTAGCAAGTTTAGGCCAAGACCACAGTTAACAAAACAAAACATGCAGGTAAACAAAATCAGTAACTGAAATAACGAGGAGAGAAAGAAAGATGTACCCGAAACCTATAGCTTTTAACAGTGACTGAAATAAAGGTTCACAGATACAAAATGCCAAGAAAAATGATCACAGCTGAGTCACCAGGCCTTGCTCGAAGTCCTGGCTGCTCTTGAAGAGAATATTGCCCCTACCTGCTGCGTTTGGGATGCGCACAATATCTCCACCAGGATAAAACAGCTCGGAGTTTATGTTAACAGCAGCAACAAAAGCTCCACTTCGACCAGCACCTCAGTCGCCGGAAAATATCATCACTTCAGGACTTTTGGGAGAGAAATGCAGAGAGGTTGAAGAGAAGAGAAGAGAATGTAGTGTGTATAATACATTCACTTTAACCTCTATTTATAGGAGATGAGAAAATGAAACTGTCCATACACTTAATGTCTGAATTAAACTGCTTCATTAATAAAAAATCAAAACTGATCAGATTTTGAATTTAAATTACTTATAACAGCTTTTCACATTAACACCCATTAAAGCCCACATTATTATCAGAACTTAAGTTAATTTCTGATCTTTAAGTTCTGATATCAGAACTTAAGTTAAGTTCTGATATCAGAACTTAAGTAAAGTTCTGAGATATCATATCAGAACTTAAGTTCTGATTTTATTCATCAGTTACAGATCAGATTATATTAGTCCAGGTTCAAGGTATTTAGACTAAGCCCACTAACAAAGTGACTTTCAGTATCAAACCCAGCCCAACAATTTATAATAATCCAATCACTGATAAATAAATTCGAATTAAAATTAATTCTCAAATAAATAAAATCCTCGCCCAGGTCGCCTCGCGTACGCGAGATGCCGAGACATTCGCCCAAATCGCCCTCCGGTCCGGTCCGGTGCGTGGCGCGCGTGTGTGTGCGCGTGAAGCACACAACAACACAATGGACCATCACACACCTTAGTAGTTGTATACTACTCATGTGGGTAATACCATATAAAGCACACACCCTCCTTTATTTATTTCAATGTGGGACAAACATTCTCAAATTTTTTCAAGTTTTTCCAAGCTACTTTCAACTCTCATTTTATATGGATTTCATTAAGAAAATTCTTAAAACCATACATGAAAATTTAAGTTCAAATATCATTGAACAATTTTCAATCATTAGATTTTAGGATTAACATCAAGAACATAATTAAATTAAGCTCTAAAATCCTAATTTTCTAACAAGTCATACATGATTATATAGCAAAGTCTAGGATAAGCACCAAGGCAGAAACTTTCCAACAACATGGATAAAACGAAAATAACGATAACAGAAATGAAGGTGGACCTAATCAGTTCAAAGTAGAGCAGCAGGCAAGACAAGAGGATGGATGATGTGGAGAATATAGCTGACATGGATTGCTGACTCAGTAGATACTAAATACTTTATTAAAATTATTTATGGTAGCATTGGAACTACATCTCCCCAAAAAAATCTTTATTGGAAGTGTCAAAGAAGTAGGACCACTCATTCCTAAACTTCTTGTTAAGTATTTGACTAAAAAACCAGCATATAATTGATAGCTTTTAACATGGAAATAATCTCACCTTGAGTAGGTGCGTTTTCAAAGTTGGAGTTAGGCATATTAAGTGCTTGCTTAATCACAGAAGCAGTTATTCCACCTCTTCCTCTTGTGCTGCTTCAATCAGCTCTGTTCCACATTTCTTGAACTATTTCAGCATTGGAGGGCTTGCAGTGACTTATTACACAAATGATTAGCAATATTCATAAGGAATCACGGATAATAGATAATATGATCTCTTTCCTGGCACAGCACCTACTTTATAAGAGAATTCATCTAGCAGTAGTTCTCCAATTTTAATTGTCCTACCATAAAAAGGCTATACGCAATTTTCAGAACAAAAATATTTATGGTAGCATACGAACGTCTCCCCGCAAAACCCTTAAAGTGTCAAAGAAGTACGACCACTCCTTCCTAAAATATTTCTTAATTATTTGACTTAAGGGCCAGGGGTTCCCTGCATAGTTAATAGCTTTTAACATCGAAATAATATCAGTTGGTAAGTTTTCGAAGTTGGAAAGAGGCAAATGAAGTGCTTCATTGATCACAGGAGGAGTTATGATATAGGAATTACCCTTGATTGTGCATTTTATTCCACCTTTTGTGCTGCTGCAATCAGCTGAGCTCGACATTTCTTGAATTATTTCAGCATAGATTGGAGGGCTTGCAGTGAGTGCATAAATGATTGGAGAGTTTTTCAAGAAATCCATCAGGGAATGGAAGTCAGCATGCACTGAATCTTTCTCCAAAAAGGCTACATTGTTTTGAATGATGATTTTGTCACAAGGCTTGATAAATTGAAATCTGATACAGGTAGATAAGAGCAGGGAAAATGGTATAATCCTGTCTGTGCTCAATATAATTTGGTGATAATTTGGCCTAGCACTTTTGGAGTTCCGACTTTTGTCGGGTCGGCTGAAAGAAAGCGGTATAATTTTTTCGTTAACATAAGTTTGATGTGATTAACCAATTTATTAAACAAAAAATGATTTTTATATTTTTGAAGTAACATGTTTGAGTCCAGACGAAATTATTATAACTACAAAAAAATATTGAATTTACGTTAAAATAAAAATAAATTTAAAATAAGTCAAAAATGTTGTCCTCCCTGGTAACCCTTGAGTAATCAAAGTAAGTTCTTCTATTTTATTCTCCAAATGTAATTGCTCATGCAAGTCAATAGCCTACCTTAATCAAAATCTGATCAGAAATTTCATTAATATCTAAAGAAGCAGAAAAACACAGAAGCAGAATAACAAAAATTCAAGTCAAGTAAAATCTAGAGAATAAAGAGCTTACAAGCTAATCGATAAAGTTTATCAGTGTATACAGTCTCAACCTTGTATCATCACATCATGAAGGGTGTGGATCAACATCTGATATATCAGATTTAGGGATACTGCTATATCAAAGCTGTAACTGAATTTGCAATCTTGAGATTCTGTTTTGAGAAACCGAAGAACCATCATCTTCTCCTTGTGTCTTATAAGTAAATGAAGAATTACATGTGTCTTATAAGAACCATCATATCGAGATACTGTTTCATAACAGTATCGAGCATTCAGCATCCTGAAGCTGGTTAATAGCAGTCAGATGAACCAAGTGCAAAGTACTGAATTTAAACACCAGACAGTTTAGGTACCAATCCATAATTTTAATGGAACAATGCAAATAAAGGTTCAAGGCAGTATATGCTAATGCACAATGAGAAGGTATTGCCATGGCAGAATATTGCTAAACCAGAAATACAAGTAAGCAAAAGCTGAAAAGAAAAAATCTATCAAAAATGAGTATATAAAGCTGGAGAAGAATAAAATATTTATAATTGAGAAACTATGTTTTCAAATCATCAAGACACCATTAAGAAATTAATAACAAACATATTTTTTCTAATTAGAAACTCATATCAACTCAACAAAAACATAAATCCTACTAAGGCATACCGTAGGAAGGCATTATAGGGTGGACAGACCCAACTCAGCAAACAAACTTCAGAACGAGCTTTTAAGTTAAACATGCAGATGCAGTAAGCTATTCCGTTACTTCCTTGCTAATTGCAGCAAGTGATTTCCTATTTTCTCATATTTTTAAATGGCAGCATTATATTGGTCATTAATCGCCTTAAATGCCACACGAGCTTCCTCTTTCTTGGCCTCCAGATTCCCTAGTTCAGCTTCAGCAAGAGAATGAGCCAAGCAATTCAGCTGTGAGGGTCTTAACTCTCTCTTTCTGCCTCATGCAATTCCTCGGTAAGTTTAAGCAATGCACCTGTCAGCTCTTGTTTTTATACCTTAAAAGAATCTGCTTGTGACTTGGCTGTAGACAGTTTGTAATGGGTAAAGAATAAATAAAGATTATTTCCGCTACTAAATTGCTTAACAATATAGTAGGCCTAAACAAAAACTATGTAATAACCTCAGGTACTGGCCAAGATCAGACACGTTGCTTATATTAATAAGTCACTGAATACAACTTCGTGGTCCATGATTGCCGAAACTGAAATTTATGAATATGTCATGTTCACCCATACACCAGTCCACTTTAGAAAGGAAAATAATTACTGTAAAATAGAGAAGGCAGAAAAAAAGTAAAACAAACATAAGACTGTCCATTTTCTTAATTTAAACAACCTAGCATGAGAATGGATATTAAATACAATGCAAATGAAATCCGAACCTTTGAGCATTATTCAGGGAAAATGAAAATGAGCAGCTGTTTTTTTTATACCATTGGAGTATTGACAGGAATGCAAGAGCTCGCCAGACCGTATTTAAGCATTTAGCGGCAGCATCTCCAAACCTATTAGGAACCGGCAGGAATATTATCGAGATTTTGCTAACATGGCTGTTTTGCATATGCAATTCTGCAGTAACACTGCTCTTACACTATATTGTGGCTATCATCCACCAATGCTGAAAATCACAAAATTCACATGAACCTGTTCTGAATCTCATATTCAAATAAAGAAAAGAGTATACTTTCAAGTGTTCTTATACTTCTTTGAACGGCTTTTTTTACGCTTGTTAAATGAATTGATAGTTTTTCAATATAGTTTAATATTTTCTATATGCTGATAAAAAGAGGTTGTCCTGACATAAGAAAGATAAACAGGGGTTGTCAGGTTGTATGAGTTAGAAGCTCTGTTCAGGAATAATTAATATTCTTACCAAAATTTACCTTCTTACAAGTAAATGGCCTTTCCTTTCAAGTGTAGTTAATTATCACCTCACTTAATTGACAGCCAAATTAACTACTTTCTTAACTAAATTAGTGACTTTTTTAAAGCTATTATTGGAAAATTCTGCAGTTGTAATGTTGGTAATATAGAACATATGTAGGGCCCTAAGCTAATCTAAAAATATAACATACGCAAACATCACAATAGGAAACTGACTTATATAGTTCACATCTTCTGAATTTAGGTTTTTTACTATGATATAAACAATGTCACATGATTTAACAACAATAGAAAGTGAGACTATATTAAAAGAGGTCATACTGTTATAGCAATAGATAATTTAATACACATATATATTGTGCTGACAAAAGTATATTTGATGTCTAAATGGGTTCGCTTGAAGCATCAGATATGAGATCAACAGGAATGCCAACTAAACGAAAAACTTATCTACTGGCCACTCCAATCTGTAGGGATAACGCAGAGTTGCACAATCACCATATTTTAGACCTTAACAATCCATGATACAAGAAAAAGAGATCACTCAACTATATGGATCACCAAGCAAGATCTAAAACTTGTGCCCTTGTAGCCTTTACTTATTGTTTGAAAATGTGCAAGAAAGTGTTTTTTTTATTTGAACCAAGCGAGACATGCCACAAGAGGCTAACACTAAGAATATGTCAGTTTTTCTTCTTCCTTTTTGAAAACTCAAGATAGAAGGCCTAAAAAATTAGAAGTAGTTTTTTAATTATGTTAGCTAATACGATACTTAGCTAACTAATAACATGTCAAATGCATGATTAGGACTTTTGAGCGAGTAACTTCATTGCCTGCAATTCAGTTACATATGTGGAAAATATATAAATAATATGAAAAAATATAATAGCATCATAAACCATGACTTAAATTTGATTAAATCTCTAGATGTAGACTGCTTAGATAAATTTGGATAATATCGTGCAAATCTAAAGATGTGATTATAATACATGACCAAATTAATGATCACTTTTTAAGCTTCTAATACTCACGAATCATCTTCGTTACAGAATGGTTTAGATAAATTTTAATTATTAAAATCTCCTGTAAATATAATGATATGATATAGCACAACGCCCAAATTTATGATTATTTTTAAGCTTCTAACACTAAGGAGTATACTTTAATTTGCTATTGCTCAAACTCTACCAATTTTATGCCTCTCAGTTGATGACTTGATTTTTTAATTTTGCCTAAAACAATATTTCTGGAGAACTCATAATTTAATACAAAGATTCTATAATTTCTACTAAAAATATCCCAAAAGGATATGCCTGAAAAATTAGTCAATGTTGCGAAGAACAACAAAATCTTAACCTAACTAATTGACAAAATTCATCAGCCCGCAACATTACAGCAGTAAATTTGCATTAAGAACATCTTGTTAGTTACCCTGAAGCTGGCCAACCATGAAAATAGCAAAGACATGAAAGGTCACCAACTTACCGCAGCTACAGAGACGATTTTTACCTTTGCAGTACAAAAGAGAAATAGAGGTTGAAAGTCTGACAGCAAAGGATAACCCAGTTGATGCCTCTTCGGATGTATAAACAGAATCGAGAGCACAGCTTTCCCCGCAACCGCATAGCTGCAAAAAGAAAAATGTTGTAGATGAAAGAAAATGAACAAAATGAGGTCATCATTGTAAAGAAGACCCTATTCATTTACACATTCTATCAAGAAAGTATTGCCACTGTAAGTCTGATACAGTTATTGAACTCAATTTTTCATGCCATATGTAGATTATTAGAAGATGAGAAAATTACAAAGAGCTGTCAATTAGGCGGTCGTCACGTGAATTTGACGGGGATGGATTGGCACGAAGATGTGAAGGGTTAGAGGCAGCGGACGAGTTACAGAGTATATACATATATTTATATGTATACATGACTGCAGAATGCAGAGCTAATGTTATCTTAAGCAGAACTAACATGGTATTAACATGCAGAGTACCGGGCAGTGAAACCCCTATGTTGCAACACTATTTACATAATAGATAATAGATAATAGTTAATAGATTAGGCTAATTATTGACTTGTTAATCTGACTTTTAGAACACTGGTCGTAATGAATTACATACAACAAGTTTTTCATTGAAAATATATTTCTTTACAAGTATCTTTGTTTCTCTAGATTTGGAAATTCTCTATGCGCAATGCTCCCGAATGGAGAGAAAAGAAAAGAGAAAACTAAACTAGGGATCTCCCACATGTTCCTGACTTTTAGGGAAAAGGCTTAGGGATGCTACTATATAAGTAGTAACATAATCGTCTTATTAGCAACTAACTCATTGTAAAATAAGCTTCTGATGTGGTCAATGTATATATAAGCTAAGACTACAGCATTAAGCTTTCTGAAGCTAGTTGAGGAATTGTGGTAAATAGTACCACAAGACTTCCTGATGACATAGAATCAAGTGCAAAGTACATAATTTAAACACCAGCCGATTGAAGGTATCAATCCAAGTTTCTTAATGGAAAGTAGCAAATAAAGGTTCAAGGCACAACGAAAAGGTATTACAAGAACAGAATATTGTTACACCAGAAATACAAGTAAGCAGAAGCTGGAAAAGAAAATTTCTGTAAGAATATAGTACTTAGATTAAATTTGAAAAATTAAGCATCATAACTAAAGCATATGTCATAGACAGGTATTTGTGATTGATCAACTTTGTTTTCTAATCACAAAGACTCCACCAAGTATAAACAAACTCCTTTTTTTTTGCTAAGCAGAAACTCATTTAACTCAACAGAACATTAGATTGTCAGAAACCAAATTACAACTCAACAGATACATCACAAGAAGAAATGCTAGAGCCATCACAACAACCGCTACAGAAATAAATACATCATAGAAATTTAAGGACAAATCAATACAACATATATAATAAACATTTTGAGCTCCTACATTTGATGTTACAATACATTCAGGGTCCACTTGTAAAATAGTCCTGATGCCAGTGTCAAAACAGAAAGAGCGAAAGAAAGAGGCTAGACTAGTAAACCAGGAAGATTTTTTTCAGGTTAAACATGCAGTAAACTATTCTGTTACTTCCTTACTAGCTGCAGCAAGTGATTTCTTATTTTCTCATATTCTCTATTGGCAGCATTATATTGTTCATTGATCGCCTTAACTGCCGCACGAGCTTCCTCTTTCTTGGCGTCCAAATTTCCCACTTCAGCGTCAGCAAGAGAATGAGCCTCTTTACATTGATCTCTATCTGCAGTGAAGATCTTAACTCTCTCTTCTGCCTCATGACATTCCTTGGTAAGCTTAAACAATGCACCTGCCATCTCTTCTCTTTTAAGGTTTAAAGAATCTGCTTGTGTCTTGGCTTTAGACAATTTGTCTTGGGCACTGGATAACTTCTGGCGCGCTTCAAACAGAGAGTGCAATTTGTGAATATGACCAGCCTTCATGTCCCATTCATTCCAATCTTCTTTCTTTTTAGCAACAAGAGCTCGCTCTTGGTGTTGTGCAATCAGTTTGTTAACTTCAGCGCTGAAAGATGTATAATTATCTCCTAATCCTTCAAGTGTCTTGTAACACTTATTAGCAAGGAGAATCATGTCGTCAGTGCTTAGAATGTCACCATAACTTGTGAGACGGTCCACCAACTGAGATTTTAATACATATGCTGCATTCACGAGGTGTTGACGATTATCCGGTTCCTGTGCAGGTTCAAGCAGGTCAAGTATTGGCTTAGCCTCCAACGGATCAGATGAAGGAAGCTCATCTGCTCGTACACCATCCCTAGTTTCTGCAGGTGGCCTTTGTAGATCTATAACAGACAGACTACTACTTACTTTTCCTGCATCCCTCTTTCTCTGTGGAAGATATAACTCAGGTGTTGTTTCTTTACCCTCATTTCCATCCTCTATTATAGAAGGCAGTGTAGAACTCTTTCTTTTAACAGCTGATTGAGAGACTGAGGAGGTGCCTACTGTCACAGACTTATAATGCCAAGGTAGTGCTAAGAGGGAAGGAGAAGTGTATCCTTCTCTGACATCCTCCATTGTGGGAGGAAGTAGCAAAGAACTTGTGTGTGAGGGTGAGGAATATAAAGTAGAGAGCTGTACTCGAACGTGCTCAGGAAGCACAAACTCAACCTCAGCATTAAGATTCTTCGTTACTAAGCTAGCAAACAGTCTCTTTGTTTGCATAGGAACTTGCAATGTATCATCTCTATCTGCTACACTAAGTTTCTTACACAAATGATTAGCTATAATCATAAGGAATCTCGGATAATAGATAATAAGATCTCTTTCTCGCACAGCACCTAATTTATAAGAGAATTCATCTAGCAGTAGTTCTCCAATGTTAATTCTCCTACCATACAGAAGGCTATACGCAAGTTTCAGAACAAAACTATTAATGGTAGCATAGGAACATCTCCCAGCAAAACCCCTACTTAAAGTGTCAAAAAAATACGACCACTCCTTCCTAAAATATTTCTTAATAATTTGACTCATGGACCAGGGGTTCCCTGCATAGTTGATAGTCTTTAACATCGAAATAATCTCACTATCAGTTGGTAAGTTTTCGAAGTTGGAAAGAGGCAAATGAAGTGCTTGGTTAATGACAGAAGGAGTTATGATATAGGAATTACCCTTGATTGTGAATTTTATTGCACCTGTTGTGCTGCTGCAATCAGCTGAGCTCCACATTTCTTGAACAATTTCAGCATAGATTGGAGGGTTTGCAGTGAGTGCATAACTGATTGGAGAGTTCTTCAAGAAATCCATGAGAGAATGGAAGTCTGCATGCACTGAATCTTTGTCCAAAAAGGCTACATAGTTTGTGGTGGCATATGCCACTTTGCCTGATGAACTGAACTTTGTATATGGTATATTGGGTTGCATTGCCATGACTAGGAATGATGATTTGATCAAAAGGCTTGATAATTTGTAGACTTATCTGACAGAGGTACAACGGAGCAGGGCAAATGGTTTATGCTCTCTGAGATCGAATATAACTAGGGTTCGCAATTTTGGAGTTCGGACTTTTTATCGGGTCGGCTAAAAGAAAGCGTTATAATTTTCTCGCTCTTATCAATTTGATTTGATTAACCAATTTATTAAATTGAATTAATTTTTTTATTGTTTAATATTCTATTTGGAACCAGATAAAATGAGTAGAAATAAAAAAAGTTTAATTTTTATTTAAGGTAATTTTTTTTAAATGCGTAAAATGTTAAAATATACCTATTCTATATTTTTGATCGCTTAAAAACATATAATAAATTATGTAAATAAAAATTATGGATAAATGTTGCATCTCAAGGCAAATATAAAAATAGAAATAATTATACAAATTTCTTTACTTTTGTAATCAAATATCAAATTCAAATTCAATACTTATGTGATGCCAACTGTATGACAGCTCAGTTAATTTACCACTCATCAGCTTAGTTTGGTCGTAAATATCTTTACTCGGACACAGGCAACAATCCTGAACATATCAAGCACATTAAGTAAAATTATCTTTTTATTTGTTCTCGAATGTCCCATTAATTTCACTTGCGTCATTAGTTCCAACTTTTCGAACTGTAAAGGGGAAACTGTACTTTGCTAAGGTATTTGGGTTGCAGTGTCATGACTCATGACTATGAATGATGATTTGATCAAATGGCTTGATAATTTGTGGACTTAATCTGAGAGAGGTACAAAGGAGCAGGGCAAATGGTTTTTGCTCTTTGAGATTGAATATTAAGTAAGCTGGCTAGGGCCCCGCCTGGATCTAAGGGGTATCAGGTTCAATTGATAAATCAAGACCCCCCTCACTCAGCGCAATCGAGTGGAGAGACCCAGGCTCAGGGCCAACCTAGGACCTGGATCATCTCACAGCAAAGATCCAACCCAGGATCTAAATCATCTTCTACCAGGGCCCAACCCATGACCTGGATCACCTGCTTACCCGGATTCGGCCCAGAATCAGAATCATCCTGAGGGGGTCCCAGCAAGCATATGCACATTCCACAACCCGCCAAGGAAGGGTACGTGGGTACGTGACGGTGACAGCTATCAACAACTAACATATCAGACAAATACGGTGTGTGTCAGAAGGCCGTTAGGACACCCTGAAGGTGGTCCTCCCTTGGACACGTGTATGCAATTCACCCAAGCCAGGCGTCCTCCGCCTCCAGGAACCAACGGCCCTGATCTAGAGGTACCAACCCCTAAATCCTACCTTGGGGCTATATATATCCCGCAAGGATGAAGGGTTTAGGGGTTAGAAAATATTTTCATTACACAGACTCTCATATACACAGCCTGTACACACACAAGCAACCCTAGGCCTCTTTATCTTCCCCAACCAGAAACTTATTCTTACACCAGAGGCGCCGCGGGGATAAAACCCCCCTCCGGTGTTGTTTTGCAGGCTCCCAACAGCAGCTACACCTCATTCGCACCCAGAAGGTCCATGAACGGCGTCGGAAAGAGCCGCCCCGCTCACCGGAATTATCATTTGGTGCTAGAAGGAGGGGGCTCCATCCTTGGGTCTCGGTGCCCCTGGATTCACCTTCACCGACAAACTCTTAAAAGAGTCCACATCTTAAATCTCTAAGAACACAAGCAACCATACCCTCTCTTGAATATGAATGTTGTTCATTTAAGCCACGTTTGTGTGAGTTGTTTACTTTAGGCCACGTTTGTGTGAGCCCGTTCTCGTTGGTTAGTTTTGATTATTTGGGGTTTGATAGTCTTGGTAATCTTGAAGCCTGGGGTTTGTTAGTTTTGATAATTTTAAAACCCAGATTTACTTTAGTTTGTCTTCTAGAGCCTCTATTCTTGTTCAGTAGTATTGTTAGCAAAACCCAGAAAGTTGTTTGGTGTTATTCTGGAAAGTTTTTGTAATCTTCAAAAAAGCAAACTTAGATCCACATTTTTAGCCTCAAATCTTGGTCAGTTGTTTGTACACTTGTGGTAATGGCAAGAGCAGGAAAGAGTACGGTTGGTAGGCCCTCCGCCAGTACCCATGTCCAGGACCAGGACCACTCTCAGGCTCAAGAACCTGGGGGAGACCGAGAGACCCTCCAGGAGCAACCATTGACACGACATACCCCAGTCCGGGATGCCAGGAACGTCATCGAGCTCAATCAGTACAAGTATACCAATGTTCCAGTGGCAGAGGAGCATATGGCCAACTTAACAAGCCATGAACTGGCTGAAGCAATCAGGCTCTACAGAGATGAGCAAGCCCGGGCTCAGATAGAATATGAGCAAGAGGATGATCAAGAAGAGTCCGGAGACTCTCAACAATCTAGGAGATCTGTCATCGACCGAATCGGAGTTAAGGCAAAAAAGAATAAAAAAGAGCCTAATAAGAAGGAGACAGAAGCAACCAGGAAGAAAAAATTGGAAGAAATGAGGGAGCAAATAAGAAGGGAAGAAGAGGCAAATTTTGAGCTAAAGATCCAGAAAAGGATGCAGCTGGAAGATGAGAGGCTCCTAGCTAAAGGCAAAGGCAAGAGGACCCGGAGGGACCCCACCCCCGAGGTCATTTCTGATGATGAAGAGGAGGGGCAGAAAGACCTGAAAGACATGATCTATGAACTAAAAAGAAAGATGGAAAAGGACTCTGGAATGGAAGTTTGGGAAACTCTAACACCCTTCAGTCATTCTCTAGAAGCCATCCCTCGACAGAAAAACCTCAAGCACTACAACTTTGATTCTTTTGATGGATTGGGGGATCCAGAAGAACACCTGAATTATTTTGAACATATTGCCCAGATAAACTACTACAATGACTTGATAAAGTCTAGATTCTTCGCCTCGACCCTCAAGGAGGGGGTTCAAAGGTGTGTTAGATATATTTGTGATGTCATGTCTAATAATGATTTGTATTTAGTTTTCAAATCTTGACTAACAGGACAAATCAGGACTTAACTGGAAATCAGTACTTATACTGAAGTCAGAACTTAAGTTATCAGAACTTAAGTTATCAGAACTTAAGTTATCAGAAGATATTCATCAGAAGATAATATCAGGACTTAAGAAGATATTCAGATAAGGAAGGCGGCTGATTGAAAGAAAAGAAGATCAAGACTAAAATAAGAAGAGATATGCATGGAGAAGAATTTATGAAGAATAGAAGACTTGAAGGAAAAGATAACTAATTGATATATTTTAGGATACAGAATCATATTCGATATCAATTAGAAGATTATCTTGTAACTGTGTGTCTATATAAACACATCATAAGGTTTACACTAAAAGTGTTATCATTATCGAGAATATTATTCATTGTAACCCTAACAACGCTTAGTGATATTGTTCATCACTGAGAGAGAACAGTTCCATTATAATACTGTTTTATTAATAAGATTATTCTTTGTTACATACTTGTGTTCTTAATTCGATTTGATTGTATTATACACTGTATTCAACCCCCTTCTACAGTGTGTGTGACCTAACAAGTGGTATCAGAGCCTACCTGTTAACACATATACAGTAAAGATCCAAAACAATCATGTCTGAAGAAGAACAAACTCCAACCAAGCCCACCAAAACTGAAGAAACTCCAAAGACTCAAATCCACAGTCGATATGAGACTATTAGGGTTCCCATGCTGAGACCTTCTGAGTATCCCATATGGAAAGTAAGGATGCCTATGTTTCTGGAAGCTACAGATCCAGAATACCTTGACAGAATTAAAGAAGGACCACATAAGCCAACCAAGCTCTCTGTTGTAGTTGCAGATCATCCAACAAAGATCGTACCAAAGGAGAAAAGTGAATATACGGCTGAAGATATCTCATCTATTGCCAAGGATGCAAAGGTAAGGCATTTGCTGCATAGTGCCATTGTACGTCACTAGAGTAAATAGGTTCAAAGTAAAGAAAACTAGCATCCAACGTTACAACGAAATAAAGAATCACAAGAAATATGCTTCCTCTTCGTTGCGGTGTGCTAAAACGGTCTTCTTCCTTATCTCCTTCGCTCTTCGATTAATACTACGATCCAACCTTTGTGAAACGTCTCTGAAATCTACTTATATAGGAGTCCCATAAAACCCAGATAACTCAGAAGTTGGAAGCCAAACAGAAATAGGAGTCTAAAATAATTAATCTGAAATTACGACCCTGCGCGACCGCTCAGCATTCCTGAGCGGGCGCTCAGCTTCCTGCGCGGCCGCCCAGCAGAGCTGAGCGGGCGCTCAGACCCCTTCTGGAAAATACTCCATTTTTGCTCCGTTTCTTCACTGCAATCTACTCCTATCTTCCCACTTGCAATGCTAAACAAATGCCAAGGCTTATTATTGATGAATTCTCTCCCGAAATGCAGCTAATACCCTGAAATGCACAAACACTAGAAAAACGCATCAAATACACAAAACACTTGATTTCAAGACACCAATTTAAGCTATTATAAGACGTTCTAAGTGGTATAAAATGCCACTTATCACACCCCCAAACTTAAATCGATGCTTGTCCTCAAGCGTCACAGACTCAAAAACAAAATAAAAACATGCATGAATGCAATCTATATGAAATGCAGCGATCCCCCTTACTACGACCAAGCCAACCAACTTACGACATCTCAACAAATGCAATTAGGCGAATAAAGATCCATCGAATCATACAAACTAACATACAGCCAGAAACGTGGTGTGTGCAGATGCTTAACAAATATGCTTCGAAACTAGATTAATTATCATGACTCAACTATCCTCAAGGCAATCGCATGATTATACAAAGAATAAAAATTCTAGGCACAAAGTGACTTATAACACTTCAAGAATCCTGGAGCTTATTACGGAATCATGCTTTTTATTTATAACAACAAATACTTATTTGACCGTGCAACGAGTGAGGTCCATAAAAGACTTATACAATGGCATCCCTGTAGCTAGCGTTAGGTTAGCGGATCCCAGACTATAAAAGCCTTAGGTCACTAGGCACAAAGTCCCCTAAGAACTTAATAACTCGAATACTAAAGAGCCCACTCGTGATCAATTATGCATTAATTCTTTATTTTTCTTCTTTTTTTCCTTTTTTTTCCTTTTTCTATTTTTCTTTTTTTTTCCTTTTTCTATTTTTTTTCTCTCTCTTTTTTTTCAACTTTCTGAGCAAGTGCGTTTCGCTCCATCTTGCTCAACCCTAGACTACTCGCATAAACATACGAGCCGGCTACTAGCCATTTCACGCCTAGCCACAATTAGCAATGAATTCCATTTTTTACTCCATTTTTTTCTTTTCATGCCTTTTATCACTAAGAACCTATTATAAAATTCTAAGCATAACAAATAGATTAACCTTGAAAACCATCAAACCATAACAACCATCTAGTCCTTAAGCATTCTCTAAGACTTAGTGAAATTACAAGTGTTTCTAGCATGCATATCAACCTACACGATTCAACATCACTTTAACGCTATCACTACACTCGCATCAACATCACAAATCAATTGGTAAATCAGTGCAAAAGGGATCATGGTATATGCATGAGCTACATGACATGATAAATAAAGCTATAAATAAAAAAAAACTATATGGCAAAAATTATGCTATTATATGAACTAAACTATTATGAATATGCAACTATATGACACACACACAAGATATTCCTTAACTACCACCCCCAAACTTAAAATCTTCACTGTCCCCAATGAAGGTAGTAGAAAGGAACACAGGGTATACCTACTCGGAGAGATTATCATCATCACCCTCAGTGGGAGGTGTATCAGGAGGCGGATATGCAGAGTCCTCACCAAAAACTGGCCACTGGATGTCAGCTCCAAGGCCTCGAAAAGTAGTCCCAAGTGCAAGGGTGAGCTCCTGAGCAAACCTGCTCTGTGTCTGGTATATAGCGTCCATCCTCCTCGACAGCCTCCTATACTGGGCATCAGCCATCCCAGCACCCTCCTGAGCTCTAGAAGAACCAGCCTCATCTCGCCTTGGCCTCGCCATGGTAGCACCTCGTGCTGGACGCCCTCCTGGAAGATGATAACCCAGCTCATGCTCCTCGGGCTCACCACCGGTCCACTCCTGCATCGCATGCAGAGTCCCGGAGTCAATAGGAGCGGTCGACAACTGCAACTGCTCATGAGACAGCCACTGAACTCCCACCGCTCGGCAAAGCTTGGTAACCGTGGATGCATAAGGGATGTTCATGTGCTTAGCTCCCCTCAAAAACTTCAGAATTCCTTGGTAGATGAACTCACCAAGGTCCACATAGTACTCCTCATTCAAAATTCCCCACAACAACTGTGCTCTCTCAACTGTGACCTCATGTGCATGCGAAGTAGGCAAAATATTAGCACAAATAAAAGCATTCCATGCACGGGCATACCTATTCATCGCGATCGACGGAAAGTGACGATACTCGTTAGTTCCAGTCTTGAAGGTCCAAACTGTGCCCGGCCTACAGAGAGTGGCACAAATCAAATCCAAGTCAAAATCCTCAGCAGTCTTCTCGTTCCAATTCTCCTCCGTGGGCTTCCTCTGTCGCTGCCCAATCACACGGTGAATTGCCGCAGGGTGATAATCAACCGTCATCCCCCGGACCACAGAATACCCATTCTTCTCAGCCTTCGCGTTCGCATAGAACTCGCGAACCACGCTCATCGGCACTGCTTCAGGAGATTCACAAAAAGCAATCCAACCCTTCTCAGCAATCACAGGAAACAACTCACCATCCCTCCCCGATGGTAAGAACCCCCTCTCCTTCAAAATTGGCTCACCCAGAAGCCTAGTATACTCCTCCCTAGCAGCCCTATCATTCAAACGAGACCTCACAGCAGTACCCCTCGAAGAATCAGCAGTAGGGACAGTGCTGCTGCTATCGATAGTCCTGGATCTCTTGGGTGCCATCGAAATTGAGTAAAAGTGTTAAATATTTGTGTGTTTGGGTTTGGGAGAGAGTTTAAAGTTCAAAAGTATATAGGGAGTATATGGAATAAGTGTATGTATATATAGGGTAGGGATTAGGGTAAAATTTGATTAGGAGTGGGTTTGAGGGTTAAAAACATGGGGTAATGGGAAAATAAATCGTGGGTAATGGGGCTGTAAATTGTTTTTTTTAGTTTTCAGATTTTTTTTTAGTATTTTATTGGACTTAAAAAATTTTCTCCCAGTCGACCCCTGAGCGGTCGCTCAGGAGGCTTTTGGAAAAAAAAAATTCTGGCCCAGTTTTTCTGATTTTTTTGTGGTTTTGGATAGGTTACTAACTTCTAAGGGTTCCTGTAACAACAAATCATGGGTTACCTCCCACGAAGCGCTTCTTTTTCGTCATTAGCTTGACGTTGCGTACCTTCCTCAAGTTGACAATAAAACGACACTAACCACTTCCCGGTTTGCCGTGTCCCCATAGTAGTGCTTCAAACGCTGACCATTAACCTTGAATGCTTGGTCCGGATCATTCTCAAAAATCTCCACCGCTCCATGTGGAAACACAGTTTTGACAATAAAAGGTCCAGACCACCTTGATTTCAACTTCCCAGGAAAAAGTCGGAGACGAGAGTTGAATAAAAGAACTTGTTGCCCCGACACGAATAACTTAGGATGTAGCTTCCTATCGTGCCACCTTTTCACTTTTTCCTTGTACATTTTGTTGTTCGCGTACGCTTGGAGTCGAAATTCGTCCAGTTCATTAAGTTGAAGCATTCGCTTCTTTCCAGCTGCATCTAGATCCAGGTTCAACTTCTTCAATACCCAATAGGCCTTATGCTCGAGCTCCGCAGGTAGATGACATCCCTTACCATACACAAGTTGAAACGGGGACATCCCAAGTGGAGTCTTGTATGCTGTTCTGTAAGCCCAAACAGCTTCATCGAGCTTTAAAGACCAATCCTTCCTTGACGGACAAACAACCTTCTCTAAAATGCGCTTGATCTCTCTGTTAGACACTTCCGTTTGACCATTTGTTTGCGGATGATAGGCAGTAGCAACCCGATGATTCACATTGTAGCGCTGCATCATAGAAGTAAACTTACGGTTGCAGAAATGCGACCCTTCATCACTTATGATTACTCGTGGCGTTCCAAACCTTGTGAAAATCTGCTTATGAAGAAAATTCAACACTGCCTTTGCATCATTTGTCGGTAGAGCTTTGACTTCTACCCATTTTGAGACATAATCAACTGCCAACAAGATATACTGATTATTGCAGGACGAGACAAAAGGCCCCATGAAATCGATTCCCCAAACATCAAAGACCTCGACTTCAAGCATCACATTTAACGGCATCTCATCCTTTCTCGTAAGATTTCCCACTCTTTGGCAACGATCACACCTTAAAACGAACTGATGAGCATCCTTAAACAAAGTAGGCTAGAAAAAACCTTCTTGCAGAATACGAGCTGCCGTCTTTTCACCACCATAGTGTCCACCATAAACTGTGGAGTGGAAGTCTCGTAATATCCCCTACGTCTCACAGAATGGGATACATCTCCTGATGATCTGGTCAGCTCCCTGTCTAAACAAATACGGTTCATCCCACATATACCACTTCACCTCATGCGGAAACTTCTTCTTTTGAGCTGTGGTCAATTTAGGAGGCATTATATTGCTGACAAGATAATTCACAATATCTGCGAACCATGGCTCTTCCTCCTGAACTGCGAACAACTGCTCATCCGGAAAGGATTCGTTGATCAATGTCGTATCATGTGAAGTAGACTCGGGATTCTCCAATCTAGAGAGATGGTCAGCTACTTGATTCTCAGTACCTTTTCGATCCTTGATCTCTAACTCAAATTCCTGTAGTAAGAGCACCCAACGAATGAGTCTCGGCTTCGAATCCTTCTTGGAAACCAAATAGCGAATGGCCGCATGATTAGTGAATACCGTCACCTTTGTCCCAAGCAAGTAAGATCGAAATTTTTCGAAACCAAAGACTATAGCCAAGAGCTCCTTCTCAGTAGTGGTGTAGTTCATTTGGGCCCCATTTAAGGTCTTGCTAGCATATTAGACCACATGAAAAAGATTATTCTTGCGCTGCCCAAGAACTGCGCCCACCGCATAATCACTCGCATCACACATCATCTCAAAAGGCTCTGTCCAATCAGGTGTTGTAATAACTGGTGCAGTTATCAAACTCTTCTTAAGAGTCTCGAATGCCGTTAAGCAGTCATCATCAAATTTAAAAGGCACATCCTTCTCAAGCAAGTTGCACAACGGCTTAGATATCTTCGAAAAGTCCTTGATGAAACGCCGATAAAAACCCGCATGACCAAGAAAACTATGGATTCCTTTCACAGAAATAGGTGGTGGAAGATTTTCAATGACTCCCACCTTGGCTTTGTCCACCTCAAGACCCTTGCTAGAGACCTTATGCCCAAGAATAATGCCTTCACGCACCATAAAATGACATTTTTCCCAATTGAGCACCAAATTAGTTTCCACACACCTTTTGAATACTGCACGAAGATTATTCAAACATTCATCATACGAATGTCCAAAGACGGAGAAGTCGTCCATGAACACCTCGACATTATTTCCAATCATGTCAGAGAATATAGCCATCACACATCTCTGAAAAGTGGCCGGTGTGCCACATAACCCAAACGAAACTCTGCGAAAAGCAAACGTGCCAAATGGACAAGTGAAGGTAGTCTTTTCTTGATCCTCTGGTGCAATACAAATATGATTATACCCTGAATAGCCATCCAGAAGACAATAATACTCATGACCATCCAACCTGTCAAGCATCTGATCAATAAACGGAAGCGGGAAGTGATCCTTCCTTGTGGCCTTGTTCAACTTTCTGTAATCCATGCATACTCTCCATCCTGTGACTGTTCGAGTGGGGATGAGCTCGTTCTTCTCATTTGCTACCACAGTGATACCTCCTTTCTTAGGTACACATTGCACGGGGCTCACCCAAGAACTGTCAGAAATAGGATAAATGATTCCTGCATCCAGCCACTTCAGAATTTCTTTCTTCACCACTTCTTTCATGATAGGATTAAGTCTGCGCTGTTGCTCAACAGTCGGCTTACTACCCTACTCTAGCAGAATCTTATGCATGTAATATGAAGGGTTGATCCCTTTGATGTCTGCTATAGTCCATCCGATAACCGATTTGAATTCTCTCAAAATCCTTAAGAGCTTGTCCTCCTCACTACCTGAAAGGTCAGATGCAATAATAACAGGTAAAGTAGATGCATCACCTAAAAAAGCATACCTTAAGTGTTCAGGCAATGGCTTAAGCTCCAAGGTAGGTGCTTTCTTAATCGATGGTTTGAGCTTTCCTTCAACATTTTTGAGGTCAGAAGTACCAAGAGATTCAAACGGCATGTCTAGCTTTCGCCTCCAGGGAGAAGCATTAAGATATTGTAGTTGCTCATTGCCATCCTCATCATCACTGTCAAAATCCCCCACTAAGGCCTTCTCTAATACATCAGACATTAGCATATGACCGAGTTCTGAAGTAATCGCAGAATCAATCAAATCCACTTTTAAGCACTCCTCATCCTCTGTAGGGAATTTCATTGCTTTGAATACATTGAATGTCACATCCTGATCCTGCACCCGCATAGTAAGTTCACCTTTCTGCACATCTATCAAGGTACGGCCTGTAGCCAAGAAAGGTGTCCCCAAGATTATGGGAATCTTCTTATCTTCCTCGAAGTCCAGAATAACAAAGTCTGCAGGAAAGAAGAGCTTATCCACCTTTACTAGCACATCATCCACTATGCCTCTTGGGTAAGTAATAGAATGATCAGCCAATTGTAGAGACATGTAGGTGGGTTTTGGATCAGGCAAATTCAACTTTTTAAAGATCGACAATGGCATCAGTTTGATGCTTGCTCCTAAATCACAAAGACACTTGTCAAAAGACAACTTGCCAATGGTGCAAGGAATGGTGAATCTACCTGGATCTTTAAACTTTGGAGGTAACTTTTGCTGCAACACAGCACTGCATTCTTCCGTTAGAGCAATGGTCTCAAGGTCATCCAGTTTCACCTTCCTTGAAAGAATACTCTTCATAAATCTCGCATAACTAGGCATTTGCTCTAGAGCCTCAGCGAAAGGTATATTGATGTGAAGTTTCTTGAACACCTCCAGAAACTTACCGAATCACCCATGGTTATGGCCTTAAGCAAGCTCCAAGAGCATGGTATGAGACATTAGCTCAGTTTCTTCTTGAAAGTGGATTTAACAGAGGGACTATTGACAAAACTTTATTCTATCTCAACCATGGAAAGGACTTACTTTTGGTGCAGATATATGTTGATGATATCATTTTTGGCTCTACAAATGACAGACTTTGTAAAAGGTTTGTCTAGCTAATGCAGTCATGATATCAAATGAGTATGATGGGAGAACTTAGCTATTTTCTGGGCCTTCCCATGGCCACTGCAACAAAATTGGATAAGGATACTGGTACATCAGTAGATATTACTGATTACAGAGGTATGATTGGCTCATTACTCTATCTAACTGCAAGTAGACCTGATATCATGTATGCAACCTGTCTTTGTGCAAGATTTCAAGCAGATCCAAGAGAACCTCACTTAAAAGCTGTGAAAAGAATTTTCAAGTATCTTAAGGGTACAGCTGATCTAGGATTGTGGTATCCTAGGGAATCAGACTTTAAGCTAATAGGTTACTCAGATGCAGATTTTGCAGGGTGCAAAATTGACAGGAAAAGCACAAGTGGAAGCTGCCAATTTCTTGGAGGCAGATTAGTTTCTTGGTTTAGCAAGAAATAAAAGTCAATTTCCACATCAACTGCAGAGGCAGAGTACATTGCTGCAGGAAGCTGTTGTGCACAAATTCTTTGGATGAAGAATCAGTTACTGGATTATGGGTTAGAATTTTCTAAAATCCCTATTTACTGTGATAATCAAAGTGCTATTGCTATAACAAGTAATCCAGTTCAGCACTCAATGACAAAACACATTAGCATTAAGTACCACTTCATAAGGGAGCATGTGATGGAAGGTACAGTAGAATTGCATTTTGTTCCAACAGATCAATAACTAGTAGATATCTACATAAAACCACTATGTGAAGCTACTTTTACAAAATTGGTAAATAAACTTGGAATGGTTTCAGGTTCTTTCACTAAATCTGCTTAGTTTATGTTCTAATACATCAGACTTTATAATCAGTATTTACAAATATTATTATCTTTATGTAATCTGTGCTTAAATTGAAATTTACTTAAGTGCTGATTGTTGTCTGGTGTGCATTTCTAAACTCTGATAGTGATATGAATGTTTCTGTGACTATTTAATCCAATGAGGATAACTGTGCCAGATGATGACCTAGTAGTCTCTAATATACTAATGATCCCATGTTTGAAGTAATTGTTTATGTGAAGATCTTTTAACACAAGCAAATTCTGATATTGAGCTTAGTTAGGTTTACTTTGTGTATCTTATTACTAAGTCAAAAACTAGAATAGTGCTTCTTATCTGTTAAGTTCTGATATTGGTAAATCTTATGGATGTACTAAGTGCTGATAAGCCTCACTTATCAAAAGAAAAAGTAAAGAAAAGAAACAAATATCAGGTACTCCTTTGAGATCTAGAGAAAAATGTATGTGGAAGGGAAGACCCAAGTGCATTGCTGGTATTAAGTAATATGCATTAGAAAAGCAAAATAAAATTTTCTTGGTGACTTTTCACCTTCTCTGATTACTGGAGAAATACTCTGATAATAGCATAAATTCTGATAGCAGTTGTGACTCACTTACACTGAGAAGACACTGTGAAAAAAAATGTTAAAAGATGCATAAAATGAGCACAAAACAGTTGAGGTGGACTCATGCATGAACTCATTCTATAGTAGACTTCAGACTAATGACAGATTTTGAGCAAAGTTCTTAGTTATGCCTTATTTCTAAGATGTACTGAAGTGAATCAGACTTTACTCTTTGTCTGATATTTAGCTTATAGCACACACTTACACTCCATATGAATGATGAAAATTACCATGGTGATCAATGTTGTTGTAGATGAACAGTTTAAGTGTTAGTTGCATAAATTCCGAGGACAAGTTCTGATGGAAGTTCTGATGATTAAGTTCTGAGGAAACCATATCAGTATTTGTGTGAAGAATTACAGAAATAAACATTCACTTTTTGAGTTTAGAAGCCATATTCTGATGACCTTTAAATTTTGATAATAATCAAGTTCTGATGCTAACGTGGCAGTTTTTATTTCCTTGATTTATTTTTAGGTCAATACTTGAACGATTATATTTTATCAGAATATTGATTTAAGTGAGATAAAGACAGTAATAATCATTTGTTTAGTGGGAACAGTTTTTTTTTTTTGAAAAACTGCATGTGCATAGTAATCATTACTTATTTCCCTTGCCCATTAACTTTTGTTTTAAATACTGCATGGCTGACAGGTGTAACGTCTGTTCCACTTCTCAATAACTGCTGTCAAGTGGAGTGTATAAGTAAAAGAGATAAAAGATTTTAAAATCTTTTATTTATATTTCTTTCAATCCTCTCTCTCTTTTCTCTCTCTGACGGTTTTCTATACAGATATTTTATCAAACACCTTTCAGGCACTCTTATTTCTCACTTCTTTTTTCAATGGTACCCAAGGATATAATCTTTAATGGAGCAAATTTCGTCCCCAACAAATATGTTGCCATTCTCACTAAGAGTGAAGCTCCTTCGGAACTTCATTTTATTCAGGATTTCTTATCTCATAGTGAAATTGGGTTCGCTTTGACGCAGTCATCCTATTTATCTGGAACTCAAGTTCTGACGTCTGGGAAAACGGGACTTTATGATGATGGTGGTAAGAATGGGACTCCAAGCATCGTGTTTACAGCAAAGGAGGTTGAGTATGTTGTTACTCCGGCAACAGTTCGAAAAGCTCTACACCTGCCTGAAAACTGTCAATTCAGTTCTGCTGTGGAGGAGCCATTACTACAGCAAAATTGGGTCAACTCAAATGCCCATATATTCGAAAGGAATGGAGCTTCTTCTTCGATTACATCACGAAGACGTTTGCCAACAAGTGTTCAAATTTTGATGGCATTCCTATTCTGACACAACAAATTGGGTATGCACTCCTAAACCAGTCTCATTTTGATTATGCAAAGACTGTGTTATGTTTTATAGGAGATAGGATGAAAGAGGACAAGAATGTAGTTTACTTTGCTAGGTTCTGTCAGTTAATTTACAGTTACTGTACATCAAATGAACCACAATTAGCAAGTGAACAGATAGAACCATTTAGATTAGCTAAGAGGGCTTTTACTGATCTTTTAACTACTGACAACAAGAAGGGAGTTTTGAGACCCCTTAGAATTCCTTTACCAGTAAAGCAAGCCCTTGTAAATGCTGATGCTGCTACCTATTTATTGCTATATCCTGATGTCCAACCCACTAACACACAACAACCATCAACACCTACTACTGTCACTCAACAAACACTCACATCAGAACATGCCAACCAACCATCAGCACATAATCAAATGAAGCCTTCTTCTTCTAGAGCTAAGAGGACTAAGACAATCCCTCAGTCACAGCAGAAAAGAAGGAAGATAATTTTAAGAGTGAGTCTGATGATGAGGTACAGGTTCAACCATCAGAACCTGTTGCTGAAGTAGCTGAGAGGGTCTCTTCTCAGACAGCTCAAGAAACTGGTAGTTCTAGGCCCTTAAAAGGCTTAGAAAGAAAAACTCTGATGATGAAGCTCCCAAAGTCTCTTCATCAGCTAAGAGACTTAAAAATCAAAGAGCACAGAGGGCTGTAGAATCATCAATCTCTGAAGAAGGAATGGAAGCAGCAGCTGAGGAAGGAGGTCAGGAATCTCTGGTCTCAAAAGAACCAGTTGTGATTGAATCTCTTCCCAGTGCTGAACCAGAATTTACTGAAGCTCCATAATCTCCAATTCAAGAGCCAGAGACTGCTACATCACCAATGCCTACACCTCCTGTGTCTCCTATTCACTCTCCAGTACATGCTGATAATCCAGGTACAAGTTCTGAAATAGATATTGACAACTTGAATGTGCCTGAGGTTCTGTACTTGGAAGCTTCAACCATTCGTCAGCAAACTCCACCAACAACTCCACTACTAGATGCTAATATCCATGCAGATGAATCTTCTATTGCTTCACATACAATTATTCTATCATAAGATGCTGATACTAAAGATTCTGCAAGTTATGTTGAAGTAAATGCTGACAAGACTGGTGAAGCTACTACAAATAAAAATGCTGATACAGCTGGTCCTTCTGGACATGCACCTCCATAAACAGTTTGTAAAGCTGATTTGATTAAGAAGTTTGTAAGAGAGGATGCACCAGTACCTTGGAGTGAAACCTCCAGAGGAAGAGAATAGATCAAGGAGTGGAATAAAGTTGATTTTGTTCCTACTGCAAATATTCTTGCTGAGCACCTGGCTAAAGCTGATGAGATGCTGATGAATGATGACTTCAAAGCACAGCTCAGAGTTACTGCATTGAGTACCAGGAACCTTCAAGGTCAACACTCAATAACTCAAGCCAAGGTGAACAAAATTCAAGAAACACTGATTCAGCAAGACATGAACTTTAAACTGGATAAGAACAGATTTTTCAAGCCTGCCTTTAACAGAGTTGAGGCTATTGAGAAAGCTCAGGAGAAACAGCAAGCTTAGATTGCTGAAGTACTAAAAAATTAAGCTTCTCAAAAGTTCAACTAAATGAAATCCAATCTTC
Source organism: Apium graveolens (assembly GCF_009905375.1). Taxonomy (NCBI): domain Eukaryota; kingdom Viridiplantae; phylum Streptophyta; class Magnoliopsida; order Apiales; family Apiaceae; genus Apium; species Apium graveolens. The sequence continues at coordinate 45,612,850 of NC_133653.1, forward strand.
AGTGGAACTACTTCTCTCTCTCCTACTACCTGATGATGCCAAAAAGGGGGAGAAGGTGGTTAAGTCCAAATGCTCTACTGATTTAGCACTGAAGAAAAAGGATGATGGAAATGATGAGCATGGAAACTCTGAAAAGGGTAAAGGTCATGGTCAAGGCAAAGACTCTTCATCTAGGAAAGCAAGAACTTCTACACAGAGATCAAGCTCTGATGCTGATAAAAGAATGAGTTTTGATAAACAAGTTCTGACTAAGCCTGATGTTCTGATAAAAGGTAAAAGTCAAGAATCACAGAAGTTTATGCAGACACTGAAGCTCAAGGGGAAGGAAACAACAATCTACTATCAAGACCCCAAGATATAGAAGCTGGATGAAGAAATTTTAAAAAGACTATTTCTCAAAGACAATCCAGGAATGGACTTTGAAAGTCTGAAGAAAGAAGAAGCCAGACTTAAAGCAGAAAATATCAAATCCAAGTCTAAAGCTTCTATTACTGCAAAGAAGCCTCCAAAGCCTAAAGGCATTGTGATTAAAGAGAAGACAAACTCTGAGGCAACTAAATCCACATCCAAAGCCAAATCACAAGTGGAGATAGATCCAAGGTTCAAGGGCAAAGCTAAAGTTGATGATTTTGTAAAAATCTATCTGCCAATCATGGATGAACAAGTAAATGCTGATGAAGATACTAGTCTGATTTTGAAGAAGAAGAAAAATATTCAAACAACCTCTGATAGAGCTCAAGTTGTTCAAGATCAGGACTTAGTAAATTCTGATATGACAATGAAGCAAGCAACCTCTGACAGAGCTCAAGTTGTCTTGATATCAGAAGATAAATGAAAGGAAACCTCTGACATTGCTCATGTTAAACCTTCAAAAATTCTACTACCCGGGTTTACTAAAGCTCAACAATCTGCTCAACCAATGAAGACTTCAACAAATGTTTTTAAGGGTAGATTGCTTCAAGGGAAGGAAGCTAGAGATAAAACGAGACTGGGTAATGCTGATGAGAGAAGAGTAAACAACTCTACCTTAGTACCTACATCTCTTTCTGAACCAGGAGTAGGAACAACTGCAGAAAGACTAAATTAATTGGAGTCTGTACAGATGGTTTACAATTCCAAGCTGAAAGAAGATATAATGCTTTATTTTATGACAGATGGAAGAGTATTCCAGATAAGGAAGGATGCAATTCGGTTGAAGTATTATGAAGAACTGCAACATGTTTTATTTCTACTTCAAGTGAAGAACAGATCAACAGATGGTGCTGCCAGTTATTAAAATCTAAAATTCAAAGGCAGAAGAAACTTTACTCTGTAAAGTCTGACAGACCATACTATCCAAAGTACAGAGCTCACAATGGAGAACCAGTTGAGATGAAGCCTAATACTGCCAAAATCACTACATTTTTGGGTATTAAGGGTGTTGAATTTAATCTGGAGTCTAACAAAGCTTATTCAAATCAGACTGAATCGGGAAATAAGGAAAACAAAGATTAACGATCTCAGGGCTGCTATCTTTCAGACAGGAGAAGATACAGCTGAACTTAAAGATGCAAAAAGGAGAATGCATGATGAACTTGAATATGCTGAGAGGAGTTTGTTAAAGAACTATCTCAGAACAACTCCTGACATTCAAGAAATTACACACTGAAGCCAAGTCAAGGACTATAACTGTTAAATTTTGAAGGATATACAGGCTAAAGCTGATATCAGACTTTAAGGATGGTAAAAGCTACAAGGACTGTGAGTTGTAGTTATCTAGTCAAATTCTCATATGCATTTGTACTTAATGTTTTTGACATCATCAAATATCTATTGAACTTGTATATTATGCTAATTTACAAGTTGGGGGAGATTATTAGATATATTTGTGATGTCATGTCTAATAATGATTTGTGGTTAGTTTTCAGATCTTGACTAACAGGACAAATCTGGACTTAACTGGAAATCAGTACTTATACTGAAGTCAGAAATTAAGTTATCAGATCTTAAGTTATTAGAAGATATTCATCAGAAGATAATATCAGGACTTAAGAAGACATTCAGATAAGGAAGACGGCTAATTGAAAGGAAAGAAGATCAAGACTAAAATAAGAAGAGATATGCATGGAGAAGAATTCTATGAAGAATAGAAGACTTGGAGGAAAAGATAACTATCAACACTTATCATTGATAATGCCATTCCTCTGATAACTATCAAGACTTCGATTGCATCACGAAGACGTTAGACAACAAGTGCTCAAATTTTGATGCCATTCCTATTCTGACACAACAAATTGGGTATGCACTCCTAAACCAGGTCTCATTTTGATTATGCAAAGACTGTGTAATGTTTTATAGGAGATAGGATGAAAGAGGACAGGAATGTAGTTTACTTTGCTAGGTTCTGTCAGTTAATTTACAGTTACTGTACATCAGATGAACCATAATTAGCAAGTGAACAGATATAGCCATTTAGATTAGCTAAGAGGGCTTTTACTGATCTTTTAACTGCTGACAACAAGAAGGGAGTTTTGAGACCCCTTAGAATTTCTTTATCAGTAAAGCATGCCCTTATAAATGCTGATGTTGCTACCTATTCATTGCTATATCCTGATGTCCAACCCACCAACACACAACAGCCATCAGCACCTACTACTGTCACTCAACAAACACTCACATCAGAACATGCCAACCAACCATCAGCACATAATCAAATGAAGCCTTCTTCTTCTAGAGCTAAGAGGACTAAGACAATCCCTCAGTCACAGTAGAAAAGAAGGAAGATAATTTTAAGAGATGAGTCTGATGATGAGGTACAGGTTCAACCATCAGAACCTGTTACTGAAGTAGCTGAGAGGGTCTTTTCTCAGACAGCTCAAGAAACTGGTAGTTCTAGGCCCCTAAAAAGGCTTAGAAATCTAAACTCTGATGATGAAGCTCCCAAAGTCTCTTCATCAGCTAAGAGACTTAAAAAGCAAAGAGCACGGAGGGCTGTAAAAATCATCAATCTCTTAAGAAGAAATAGAAGCAGCAGCTGAGGAAGGAGGTCAGGAATCTCTGATCTCAAAAGAACCAGTTGTGATTGAATCTCTTCCCAGAGTTGAACCAGAATTTACTGAAGCTCCACAATATCCAATTCAAGAGCCCAAGACTGCTACATCACCAATGCCTACACCTCCTGTGTCTCCTATTCACTCTCCAGTACATGCTGATAATCCAGGTACAAGTGCTGAAATAGATATTATAATATCCGGGATATATCGTGTAAGTATTTTGCTAATAAATAATTAATATATGTATCTATTCTGTGAATTAATTGTTAAGTGTTAAATATGTTTGGATATTTAAAAATATTATTAATTGAGTATTTTAACTTTTATATGTCCAAAATAAAATATAGATAATTGTCATATCATCCTAATTATTTTTATGTTGATTTATGAATTTATAAGGATCATATGAAATTTATAAAATCTTTTTCCGGGTATTTAAAATCTATTTTATAAAAAAGGGAACCAACCGACGTCATCCGTTGTTACATTTTTGGAACCCGAAACTCTTCCGAGAACTCCTTCCGAACCTAATTGTAATATTCCGAGCATATTCCATGTTTCAATTTTTTCGATCCGGCGTACAATTTGTCCTGCGCGGGTCCCGGCGCAACATTTTCGATACAATATTCGTTTCGGTAAATCAATAAAACTCGTATTATCGATAAACAGGAGTTTTTATTAAACTATCCCAATTATCACCTCGTAGTACGTGTAACCAGGCGCTGAGACCAAGACCGCAGTACAAATTGTACTGAATTGGATAATTATCCCGAAAACCGATACCGTTTGGATCAGTCTTTATAAATAAACCTACCGTTTTATATCCGGAATGATCCAACGGGATACTAATTTTCCGTAATTATAAATAGCCTTTTACCGTATTTTATTTCGTATCAAAATCATTTGTAATCAGTTAATTATATAATTTTCCCGAGAAAAAACCTTATATTCATATAATCTTTCGAGAATCAAACAAGCTTTTGGAGGTGTTATTGAATTCAGTTTGGAAACCTCGAGTAACCAATCTGAAGGTTTTGAAGAGCTCTACCAGATTCTGTGATCCATACACCTGCAAAAATCAAGGTTTATTTTCTGAAAAATTATTTATTTTTGAATTAATTTTATTAAAAATATGAATTTTTGTTCGGATGATTGTTTGTATGATTTGATGCTTGCATGTTGTAGAGCTTATTTTCCTGATAATTTTCATATGTCATACGTCTGATTTGGAGTTCAATAACATGCTCAAAAGTGGGTTTAATTCTCGAATTTTAAAATTAGGGTTTATAACCCGTATGAATATTTTCAATTGAAATTTGGGACTTTTTGATTTAGGGGTTATTAGCTGTTGATTTATAGTGGATTATGTTCCTTATGAAATTTGCAATCGATTGATATATAGCTCGTTAACAGAGGATGTCTGAATCGAAGGGAGTTGTGTTTTGAAAATTCCCGATATTCGCCGGAAACCGGCGATGTTCTTGGCCATTTTCCGGCCAGAACAGGGATGATTGTTGTGTTTTGATTGCATGAATCAATTCCTGGTTTTCTGAAGATCATATCTGGAGCTTGTGGTGGGGTGAGGATGCCGGGAATGTATTCTCCGGCCATCCCCGAAGTTTTCCGGCGACGGGGGTGCAAAATTGCACTTTAGCCCCTGTTATTTTGAAAATGATGAAGTTCAGTCCCTGAACTTTCCAGAACTTGCAAATTTAGGATTCCTGTTTTAAAAATATTCAAAAATCATATTTCCTATTTATTTTATTATAGAAATTCGTTTTTAATTTCTGAAAATACCAAAAATTATTATTTTAATTCCAAAAATTATTTTTAATTCAAAAATAAATCTGAATTAATTAGTTAATTAATTTCAGTTAATTTTTAATCGATTAATTGATCAATTAATTCGAAAATTAATTAATTAATTGATTTAATTAATTATTAATTGATTTTAATTAAGTATTTAATTAGATTTAATTATTTAAAAATGATTTGAAATTCCGAAAAATAGTTTCAAGTTTTAAAATAATATTCTAAATTATTTTCAAGGCTCGATAATTATTATAAAATTGTTTTGAAGCCAGAATTGGCCAACCGAACCCTGTTTGTTTCTCCAAAATTGATCCAACGACCCGTTTTATTTCTGAAAAATGTTTTAAAAATCATTTTAAGTACCAGGAAGCTTGTTTATGACCCGAGATTTATTTATAAATGATATAATATTGATTATGTGATGTGCTATGTGTTATATACGACTTGTTGATTGACTATCGGTCGGTGTATTCGATATTTACTTGTTTATTGCGTAACTTTCAATCCGTTAATCGGGTTTGGGTGAAACGAAGGGTAGATAGAAGTATGTGTTGAATAGAATCGTTTGAGTTAAATATTGATAGATGTTTATGATTGTTATGCATATGTTGTGTACTTGATGATTTCATAAACAAAACATCTAAGTAGATTTTACTTAGTGAAATTATGTAGCACTCGACGGATAAAAATTATAGTCCCGACGGATAACTCATTATAGTCCCGACGGATGATTAACTTATTATCCATCGAGTGAGTAGCTTATGTAATAATAAGTTTGTAGCACAGTTATGTATGCACCTTTGTATAGAATCTGTAGTAGCATATAAGTCATGTTGATTTTAACTAGATATGCAGAATAGGTTGAATAATTGTACGTAAATGATGTCTTGTAATCTTGCATAAGTGATATAGAGTCAAGTGCCAAAATAGCTACCGACGGATGATTAACAAAGCCATCGACGGATGATCAAATGACTATCAACGGATGTTTAATATAGCAGTCGACGGATGATCAATTAAATCATCAACGGATGTTCTAAAAGTCGACGGATGATCATATGAAGAATTCAAACAGCAGCTGAACAGTGAAAGCTGACACAAAGCCATCGAGATGTATACAAACACACTGTGGAAGCCCATTAACTGGGTAATAGAGGACGAAAAGCAGCAAAGCTTAAGACTGTTAGATTTTATATTTGTTTAGTCTTTTTGACTTTGTAATCTTGGTATTATATAAACCAAGAGAGTAGCAAATAGAAAAATAACTGAGATAGTTGAGAAACACAAAAACAGAGAAATCTTTGTAAGCAGAATCCTTAGCATTTCCTGTATTCTCAGTAGTTCTATTTGTAAGCAGCTGTGAGCATTTCTGCACACAAAGTCCTCTCGATATATTATATATATCTGTGGTGGAATTGTTTAAATCCACCAGAAAGTTTTTAAAGACTCCTGTTTTTAATTTTCTTATGTTTTGAATCAATTAAGTTCACATTCCGCATTGTGCTAATCAAAATAAATATATCTATAATCGAGTTGAACATTTTTATTTCAAGAAAAAGGTTCAAGAATTCCATTCAACCCCCCTTCTGTAATTCTTGCTATATTGTTAAGGGACTAACAATTGGTATCAGAGCAAGCTCTTAATCTACAAAGAGTTTAAAGATCAAAACAATTCAGCAAGATGAACAAGAAAGATGTTGGAGTCAAGATTCCTTTTGTTGATAAAGATAATTACCATCATTGGAAGGTAAAGATGCATCTTCATATGCTTTCTCAAGATGAGGCCTATGTGGACTGCATAGAAAGAGGCCCTCATGTTCCAATGAGAGCTGCAACAGGAAACGAGCCATTTGTTCCAAAGCCAAGGTATGAATGGTCTGATCCTGACATTGAACAAGTCAGGAAAGATAAAAAGGCCATGAACATTCTGTTCAATGGTGTTGATGCAGACATGTTTGATAATATTATCAACTGCAAAACTGCCAAGGAAGTTTGGGACACAATACAGATAATTTGTGATGGCACTAAGCGAGTAAGAGAAAATAAAATGCAGCTCCTGATTCAGCAATATGAGCATTTTCACAATGAAAAAAGTGAGTCACTCACTGACATTTTTAGTAGATTCCAAAAACTACTAAATGCTCTTAAGTTGCATGGAAGAGTCTATCAGACTAAAGACTCCAATCTGAAATTTCTCAGATCTCTTCCAAAGGAATGGAAACCAATGATAGTCTCATTGAGAAACTCACAAGATTATAAGGAGTTTACTTTGGAGAGACTGTATGGCATTCTGAAGACCTATGAGCTTGAGATAGAGCAGAATGAAAGAATGGAGAGAGGAAAGAAGAAAGGAGGATTCATTGCACTAGTTGCTGATCTGGAAAAGGAGAAAGAAGTGAAGATGGAAGCTGTAGAATCAACTTCAAAGGTCTGTGAGAATAAGGGTAAGGGGCTAGCTGCAGAAAGTGAAGATTCATTGAGCCAAGATGACATGGAGGACATTGATGAGCACCTAGCATTTCTTTCAAGAAGATTTGCCAAGCTCAAGTTCAAGAAGAACTTTGGAGCAGCCAAGCCAAATAGAAACATGGTGGATAAGTCAAAATTCAAATGATTCAAATGTGGCTTGGCAGGGCATTTTGCAAATGAGTGTAGAAAGTCAGATTCCAGTAAGAAAAGGTTTGAGTCTGTGGATTATAAGCAAAAATACTTTGATCTACTCAAACAGAAGGAAATGGCTTTTATTACACAAGAGAATGACTGGGCAGCTGATGGTTTGGATGAAGATGTCAGCTATGTCAATCTAGCCCTAATGGCCAAGTCTGATGAAACAGAGACAAGTTCCCCAAGCAATCAGGTAATCACTACAAACCTTGCACATTTATCTAAAGCTGAGTTTAATGATGCAATAAATGACATGTCTACAGAATTGTATCATTTGTGTGTTACACTTAAGTCTCTCACTAAAGAAAATGCTAAAATCAAAGAAAACAACTTGTTTTTAAGTGAGAGGAATAATGTGCTTGAGTCTCAGTTTGTTGAGTTTGAGAAACTAAAAATTGAGTGTAAGATTGCCAAGGAGGAATTAACTGAGTCCTTGAAAAAGGAAGAAATTTTGAAAAAGCAGCTCGAGCGTGAACAAGAGGTGATTAAAGCATGGAAAACATCCAGGGATGTTCATGCTCAAATCACTAAAGTTCAAGGAATTGAGTCTTTTTGTGATGAAGCCTGGAAAAAGAATAAAGAGAAACTAGAACCTATTTTGGTAGATGGGTTGCTGACAGATGTAGACTCGATGGATGATGAGGACTATCCGTCGGATAACAAAAAGTGTTATCCGTCAAATGATAAAAATCCTCATCCGTCAGCTGTAAGCAAACCCATTAGCAAAGCCAAATTAATCAAGCTAAATGATAAGTATGGGTCTGTTTCCAAGAACTTTGTTTCAGGAGAGTCAAGTCAAGCTAAGAAAGGGAAAAAGGCAAATGTTGGTCACATGACTGTCAAATAGTTAAGTGACAGACTTGAGAAAATAAAGGTAAAAATAGATACTAAAAAAACAATAGGAATGGTAAAGTAGGGATTAACAAACATAATAACTACAAACCTGATAAATATGCCCCTAGAAAAATCTGTGTCAAGTGTGGTAGTGTAAATCATTTGTCTATTAATTGCAAATCTGTCATACCTACTAACATATCTGTTCAGCCTCAATTTCCTAACATGAATGCCATGCCTCCCATGCCTGTTAATGTTATGCCTACACAGAACATAAATACACAGTTTGCTAATATGCCATTTGCACCTAATCCATATTATGCTGCATACAATATGCCTCAAATGCCATTTAGCATGCCTTACTGGAATAACATATTTGCACCAAGCATGTCATTTCCTGTTAGCCATAATATGCATGATAATTCTGTTGCATTAAATGGTTTCAAAGGCCCAACCCAAATGACTAAGGAAGAATCTGAAATTCCTAAGTCAAATGAGTTAAAACCTAAGAAACAGAAGAAGAAAGCTAACAAGGCAGGACCCAAGGAAACTTGGGTACCAAAATCAACTTGATTTGATTTTGATGTGTGCAGGGAAACAGAAAGAATCTTTGGTACTTGGATAGTGGCTGTTCAAGACACATGACTGGTGATTCTACCCTGCTCATAGAGTTTAAGGAAAGAGCTGGCCCAGGTATTACTTTTGGAGATAACAGCAAAGGTTATACTGTGGGATATGGCTTGATTTCAAAGGACAATGTCATCATTGAAGAGGTTGCCTTAGTGGATGGTCTCAAACACAATCTGTTGAGTATCAGCCAGCTTTATGACAAAGGCAACTCAGTAACCTTCAACAAAGAAGCCTGTGTTGTGACTAACAATCAAAACAACAAAGTGGTTCTCACTGGTGTGAGAAAAGGAAATGTGTACCTAGCTGACTTCAACTCAACTAAAGCAGAATCTGTAACTTGTCTTCTCAGTAAAGCAAGTCAAGATGAAAGTTGGCTATGGCACAAGAAGCTATCCCATTTAAACTTCAAGACCATGAATAAGCTTGTAAAGAAAGAACTAGTAAGAGGCATTCCTCTAGTGGAGTTTACAAAGGATGGACTGTGTGATGCCTGCCAAAAAGGGAAGCAGATCAAAGCATCATTCATGAAGAAACTTGATTCAGCAATTGAAAAGCCTCTGCAACTGCTTCACATGGATTTGTTTGGACCAGTCAATGTATTGTCAATTTTAAAGAAAAGATTTTGCCTAGTAATTGTAGAAGATTTCTCAAAGTTCTCTTGGACATATTTCCTAAAGTCTAAAGATGAGGCTAGTGAAATCATCATCAATCACATAAGGCAAGTTAACAATCATCCTGATTTAAAAGTTAGAAGAATCAGGAGTGACAATGGAACTGAGTTCAAGAACTATGTCATGAGAGCATTTTTTGAGGAAAATGGGATCTTACATGAGTTTTCAGCAGCAAGGACTCCACAACAGAATGGAATAGTGGAAAGGAAGAACAGATCACTTATTGAAGCTGTAAGGACAACGCTTGAAGAATCAAAATTACCAACATATTTCTGGGCTGAAGCTGTAAACACTGCATGCTACACTCAGAACATCTCTCTGATTAATCAAGAAAGATGCATGACTCCTTATCAATTGTTCAAGAACAAGAAGCCAACTCTAAATTTTCTTCATGTCTTTGGCTGTAAATGCTATATTCTGAGAAATCAAACTGATCAAAATGGGAAGTTTGATGCTAAAGCAGATGAAGGAATTTTTGTTGGATATGCTGTTGGTAAAGCATATAGAGTCTACAATCTAAGAACCAACATTGTTGTGAAATCTATACATGTTGTGTTTGATGATAGAAAGATTGAAGGACTGAAAGATGGAGATTATCATGAGAGCCTCAAATTCGACAATGTTGAGATGGTTAGTGATGAAAGTGATGATGGGAGTGATCAAGAAACAGTGTCTAAGGATAATGCAGACAAATCTACCACTAATGAAGCATAAAACTCAACATCCGTCGAGTTACATAATGCTTCATCCATCGGAAGGCAATCTGTGTTATCCATCGGTAGACAACCTGCCTCATCCGTCGGTACTCAAAATTCACCATCCGTCGGGTTATCAAAAGGAGCAGGAAGTCAAGGCAGATCACCCATAGAAAGTACCCATTTCTCAAATCAAAGATCCACAAACTCAGGGGGAGTTTCTAGCAATCAAAACTCAATCACACATCAAGACAACATTGAGGTCTCTTCATCTAGAGCTAATCTACCTCAACCAAGGAAATGGACAAAAGATCACCCCTTTGAACTGATTATTGGTGATGTTTCTTCTAGAGTTCAAACAAGAAGAGCAACTCAGGAAGAATGTCTATACAGCAGCTTTCTGTCAAAGGAAGAACCAAAGAAGGTAGAAGAAGCGTTGTTAGATCCTGATTGGATTTTAGCTATGCAGGAGGAGCTAAACCAATTTGAAAGGAATAAAGTTTGGAAGCTGGTACCCAAGCCTAAAGGAAAGAATCCAATATACACCAAATGGGTATTCAGAAATAAGATGGATGAAAAATTGGTATAGTAGTAAGGAACAAAGCCAGATTGGTTGCTAAAGGCTATTGCCAGCAAGAAGGAATAAATTTTGATGAAACTTTTGCTCCTGTTGCAAGACTTGAAGTCATCAGAATCTTCTTAGCCTATGCAGCCCATGACAATTTTAAGGTCTATCAAATGGATGTCAAAAGTGCCTTTCCGAATGGAGATTTGGAGGAAGAAGTGTATGTTAGTCAACCTCCTGGCTTTGAAGATCCAAATTTGCCAGAGTATGTCTATTATCTACTTAAAGCACTTTATGGACTGAAGCAAGCACCTAGAGCCTGATATGACACTTTATCAAAGTTCCTTTTGGAAAATCACTTTACAAGAGGTACTGTAGATAAAACTTTATTTTTCAGAAATGTTAATGGCTCTAGCATACTTGTTCAAATTTATGTAGATGATATTATTTTGGCTCTACAGATGAGAAACTTTGTAAAAAGTTTGCCAAACTGATGCAGAGTAAGTATGAAATGAGTATGATGGGAGAACTAACTTACTTTCTTGGTTTACAAGTTAAACATGTTAGTGATGGAATATTCATTAGTCAAACTAAATATATTTTTGATCTTTTAAAGAAGTTTGATCTAATGGATTGCACATCTGCAAAAACTCTCATGGCCACTGCAACTAAGCTTGAATTAAACACTACTGAAAAGTCTGTGGATATTTCAAGTTATAGAGGCATGATTGGCTCACTTCTGTACTTAACAGCTAGTAGGCCAGATATAATGTTTGCTACATGTTTATGTGCTAGATTTCAGGCTGATCCTAGAGAATCTCACTTGATAGCTATTAAGAGAATTTTCAGATATCTCAAGGGAACAACAAAACTTGGCATTTGGTACCCTAGAGATTCTGGTTTTGATCTAACTGGTTATTCAGATGCAGATTATGCAGGTTGCAGAATTGATAGAAAGAGCACAATAGGAACCTGTCAATTTTTAGGAGACAAGCTTGTGTCCTGGTTCAGTAAAAAGCAAAATTCAGTTTCTACTTCTACAGCTGAAGCTGAATATATTGCTGCTGGCAGTTGCTGTGCTCAGATTTTATGGATGAAAAATTAATTGCTAGACTATGGTTTGCAAGTTGAAAGGATTCCTATTTTCTGTGATAACACAAGTGCAATTGCCATCACTGAAAATCCAGTGCAACATTCAAGGACAAAGCACATAGACATCAAGTACCATTTCATAAGGGAACATGTAATGAATGGTACTGTAGAGTTACATTTTTTTCCAAGTGAGAAGCAACTTGCAGATATCTTTACCAAGCCACTAGATGAATCCACTTTTTCAAGGTTGGTAAGTGAGTTAGGTATGCTTAATTACTCTTGAAATTATCTGAGTTATTTTGTAAGTTGAAATGTAGCCAGAAATTTAACTGATTTTTAGTCATGGATGAAATTTTGGCTAAATCAAAATTTGCATCTCGACGAATGACCATTATCCATCGAGTTGAGTCATCCGTCGATATACTATGTGCAAATAAAAATCAATTACTTTTCTGGAATCTTTTAAAACTCGACGGATAACAGTTTATCCTCATCCGTCGAATTGTCTAAATCATAACCGTTAATTCCCTGAACATTATCCATCGAGTATACTTACAGTTTGTAAGTATTACACGACGGATAATGGGTGGAATTTTTACAGTTTATTTTTAAACGGCTATTTTAGGCAATTTCTATTGGGTAATTTACTTTTCTTTATTATCTTCATCCATTGTTTTTGAGATAGTATAAAAGCTTATTTCATTCCAATTATTTTCTTTTATCATTCTCAAATTCAACTGCTTTTATTTTATTCTCTCTCAAGTAAATATCCTCTTTATCTTCAGGCTTTCATTCTCTAACAATGGCACCTGTAGTAAAGATCATGTCTCAAACTGGGTTCATTTATGAGAAGAACAACTTCACTGCTTTGGTCAATAAGGGTATTCAGCAATCAGAAGACTATCACAAGATGATGAACTTCGTGAAGAACTGCAAGTTAAGTTATGCCATGCTTGAATCACCCACAATTTACTGTGAAGTTGTTGAAGAGATGTGGACCACTGCAATCTACAACTCTACTGACAAAACCATCACTCTAACTATCAAAGGTAATGAGTTCTGTATCAATAGTGATGTGATAAAAGCATGTTTCAAAATTCCTGATGATAATGTAACTTCACCACACACTGACACTGATATTATCAATATGCTTAATTCCATGCATTATGCACTTCCTACTACTAAGCTAATTGAGATTAGAAGATTAGGTCTTAGGAAGGAATGGAGTTTCATGTGTGATGTTGTGACTAAAGTTTTCTCTGGAAAAGTCAGTAATTTTGATTCTGTGAACATTTCCATGCTTAACATACTATACATGCTAGTTACAGATAAATTTTACAATTTCAGTGACCTTGTCTTGTATGAGTTAGGTTTTAAACTAGGTGAGTTAGCCAAAAGGGGAAAGAATGTATATTATGCTAGATTTTTCATGATATTGGCTAACCATCTTTGTCAAGAGATTGTACTTGAGAACCCAAACAACGAATTAGCTTGTTGGGTTCAAGAGAGAAGAATCATTGCAGATTTGAACAGAGCCAACCATCATAGGGATGTGCCAATGTTCTACTTTCCTGTAATGCAGACACCTCAGGTAAGTGAGGTAAGTTCATCCATACCCTCAACTATTCCAATCTCCTCAATTTCTTTGAGTTCAGGAGTAGCTATGGCAACTGTGACAATGACCAAACCGTTGCCTACCAAAGCTGCCAAATCAACTATAATTTCTAAATCCAAGTCAAAGAAAACCCCCTCTGGTATCTCTCAAAAGGTACCAGTTGAAAAATCTACCAAAGCCAAAGAGGGGAGTGTGAAGGAAGGTCAGTTAGGTGAGGGAAGGGGTGAACATCAAAGAAACCCCAAGGATAAGGTTAGAGAGTTGAGTGAATCCCAGCCTAGCCACACTGCAGTTTCCCAACAAACTGCAGTGCTTAAAAATGACAAAAGCTCACTTCTAGCTGCATCATCCCAAAAGGATGTGGCTATTGAACAAAGCTCTCAGCCAAGAGCACAGGCCAAAAGGGTTGCTCCCAGGCAAAAGGAGAGGAAAAGAGTGAATCTCAGCAATCCATTTATTCAGGATTGGCAAAAGTGAGTGAGAGGAGTCCCACCTTAGTAGGTGAAGGTGAGGGTGTGAGGGTGGGGAGCCAGGGTGAGACCCTGATGCAAAAAAAGAGAGATTATGAGAGAAAGGAAGGTACAGGAGAAATAAGGGTGGATCCAGCCATTGCTAGTGAGTCAATGATTGTGGATGATGCTGAAAAGGGAAGACAATTTCAGCAACATTACAAAGCTGAAATTGATAACATTTCCTTGGATGCTGACACTTTTACTCATCCTGTGTCAGCCTATCAATTGTTGGCTGCTCAGGGCAATGTGGAGGCAGAACAGACCTTGAATCTAGTACACACCTCAGAATCTCTTTAAAGAGATTAAGCTGCTGTCAATAGGATGCCTTCTCAAGCTGGTGAACCATCTAAAGAATTTGGAGTAAATTCTAATGATGATGACTCTGTTTATTTGGATGGAAGCATGAACTTAGGGGGAGATGAAGGCCCAAGTTCTGTTTTAAATTTACCTGGATGGGCATGGACAAAGGAATTTACACCAGGACAATTTGATGTGTCTTTGGTCAAGCAAGGGATGGCTATTCAAAAGGCCCTTCAGGAAACTTCAGATGCTGGTATCAAGGCTATTCTTCAAGCTCACCTAGACTCTCTACATCTCATGAAGATCTAGCACTTAAGACATAATATGAGTGTGGATGAACTAAAAAGAGATATAGCTGACTTGAAGACATACAATTCTGAGAAGCTGGATTCAGTAATGCCATATGGTACCATGCACGATCTACTACTAAGATTGAGGAGAGAATCAGACTATGAAAAGAAGCTAGCCAAGCTGGAAAATAGAGTTTAAGTTATTGAGAATTCAGTGGCTATCCTTCTTCAAAATCAACAGACTCAGACAAATCTTCTCATGCAACTGGCTAAAGCACAAGGCCTAACTCCTCAACTTGATGATAACAAAAAGGGGGAGAGAGAATCAAGTAAGGGGGAGAAAGGACCAACTGAGGGGGAGAAACTTCAAGTACAAATTAGCAAAGTAATTGAACCTTCAATTACAGTCTTCAAGCCAACAGTTGTAGATGGTATAGATCTAATTAAAGGAGCAGCAGCAAATTTGAAAGTTGCTGAAAAAGGAAAGTTGAGTTTGATCAACTGGAATAAGATTGATGAGGAGATACAGAAAAAGTTTGAACTAGTCAAGGAGCCAGTTCAGTCAGTCATCCATCACTCTCATGTCAAGCCAATCAGTATGAATGAGATGAGCATGAACTATCTGGAAAAAGGACAATCTTCCTGCATCAAGTCTACAAAGGCTGAAACAATTCTTAAACCAAGGGCAAATTATCCAAAATCATCTTGGAAGAACCCTATGGACACTGTGTATGAGACACCCAAGCCTGATGAAAAGAAGCTTTTGTCAAGATCTATTGTCTTCTATAAAGATCCAGCTGATTCAGCTTCAAAGAGGAGAATTGCTAAGATATTCAGAAATGGAAAGGAAATTTGTGTGGTAGCTGGACATCCACAATTTGCTCAAGCAAAGAAAGAAGAAAAAGTCAGATTAAAGCAGGAAAAGAGGCAAGCTGCTCTAGATGCAAAGAAGTCTAAACAAAAGAAAGAACAAATTACTATCTTGGCCAAACTACAGGCTGTAAACTCTTCTCAACAAATTCCCTCTCAACCATTTGAAGCTGCTGAATCAAAGAAGAAAATTGAAGAACAGAAGAAATCCCCAAGGAAGAAAGAATTGGCTAGAAGAACAAAAAGGAAACTGGATGTTGTTGACAAGGAATTGGAAGATCAATTTCCTAAGGAATCCACTCCAGCTACAGCTCAAGCATCAAAGCCCTCTGTGGTATTTGAAGATATAAGGGTGGTGGATCCCTACAGGAACATACATGGTGAACCTATTGTGCCAAAGGATGAGCCAATAGAGTGGGATAAAATACCAATTCCTGACTTCAACTTACCAATCCTTAGCAAGCCAAAAAGGACAAAGTCAAGGGCAGTCAAGAAAGTGAAGCTGTCACCTCTCAAATCCAAGTCAGTAGTTAAAGCTCAACCCAAGGTCAACAGGGGAGACTACTTGTACTTGTGTGACATCAAAGAATTTTCAGATCTAAATCTTTATCTGGATGAACTGGATGAAGTAAGGGCAATTGATGCATACGGAAACCTACCTGAAAGGTTGGTGTTCAAGTACAAAGGAGGAAGGGAGATTCAATGGCCACTTCACAGGATTCTTCAAGAAAGCCAAGCTGTGCTGATTAAAGTCTATTCATCCTTCGAGAAAAACTTTGGGTTCAATGTAACTGCAAGAAGACTAGTATTGAAGAAGATTCAAGAGCTGAGGAGTGTTAGAGCTAAAGATGCACTCCCAAAGACTCTAATCATCCCATACACAGGGAGAAGAGTGCATCTAAGGCCCTACTGGCTGATGGAATTCATGAATGACAAGGGTGTAAGAAGATTCTTCAGATTAGAAGACCCATTGAGTATCTCTAGCAATGAGACACTCTTGGAAATGCAAGAAAAGCTAGATCTCTCAGAATCTGATGAACTAGAATTCCACAGGCAGCTCCAGAATCAAATTGAAGAAAATAACAGGAAGCTTGGAAGAAGATCCAGACCTTCAAGGAACTAAAAAAATCTGCTCAGGCTAGAGGAGCATCTTGAATTGACTGTGAGCCAAACCTTGTTCATTTTAATTAATTGAAGCACTTTCAGTTTTATCTACTTATCTTTAAAGATATATGTTCAGGATGTTTTGTTATCATCAAGTATCTCTTAATTTATGGCTACAATTCCAGTAGACATAAATTGGGGGAGATTGTTGTGCATATGTTGTGTACTTGATGATTTCATAAACAAAACATCTAAGTAGATTTTACTTAGTGAAATTATGTAGCACTCGACGGATAAGAATTATAGTCCCGACGGATAACTCATTATAGTCCCGACGGATAACTCATTATAGTCCCGACGGATGATTAACTTATTATCCATCGAGTGAGTAGCTTATGTAATAATAAGTTTGTAGCACAGTTATGTATGCACCTTTGTATAGAATCTATAGTAGCATATAAGTCATGTTGATTTTAACTAGATATACAGAATAGGTTGAATAATTATACATAAATGATGTCTTGTAATTCTGCATAAGTGATATAGAGTCAAGTACCAAAATAGCTACCGACGGATGATTAACAAAGCCATCGAAGGATGATCAAATGACTATCAACGGATGTTTAATATAGTAGTCGACGGATGATCAATTAAATCATCAACGGATGTTCTGAAAGTCGACGGATGATCATATGAAGAATTCAAACAGCAGTTGAACAGTGAAAGCTGACACACAGCCGTCGAAATGTATACAAACACACTGTGGAAGCCCATTAACTGGGTAATAGAGGACGAAAAGCAGCAAAGCTTAAGACTGTTAGATTTTATATTTGGTCAGTCTTTTTGACTTTGTAATCTTGGTATTATATAAACCAAGAGAGTAGCAAATAGAAAAATAACTGAGATAGCTGAGAAACACAAAAACAGAGAAATCTTTGTAAGCAGAATCCTTAGCATTTCCTGTATTCTCAGTAGTTCCATTTATAAGCAGCTGTGAGCATTTCTGCACACAGAGTCCTCTTGATATATTATATATATCTCTGGTGGAGTTGTTTAAATCCACCAGAAAGTTTTTAAAGACTCCTGTTTTTAATTACTTATATTTTGAATCAATTAAGTTCACATTCCGCATTGTGCTAATCAAAACAAATACATCTATAATCGAGTTGAACATTTTTATTTCAAGAAAAAGGTTCAAGAATTCCATTCAACCCCCCTTCTGTAATTCTTGCTATATTGTTAAGGGACTAACAATGATATGTGAGCAGAAGAGGCAAGACGTAGGAAAGGGAAACAGGTAGTTGAGGAGTAAGATGGTGGTGATTGAAAGCAAGTGCTGTATAGTAAGCTAGTACCAGGCAAGTGTTCTGAACTTTCTCGAGATATTGTATTGATTGATATTATTGTTTTACATTGCAAGTGCTTTGAAATACTGAACCCAAAACCCTGATTCCAGTTATTGATCTTGAGCCGTAAACCTGATTCTTTCTAGACCATTGATGTTGTATACCTATATACGAACCCCAAATATACAATACTACTCCACAAATACATATAAACTAAATATTAAACACTGCACCAAATTGCTTACACATTCAAACCATTGTATCTTATGCTTTGAAAGACTAAATCCTTGGAACCCTGAAATGTTGATTCTTTTGTTATCCGATTCTTTTACTACCTAACAGCCAAGATTTGGAAATGCCATATTGATCCTTATATGGATTGGAACCATTTTCATTATTCAACGTCCATTGTTGTTAATGATCCTGTTCATGGTTTATTACTGCTTATTCTGTTATTATGGTAAAATTGGATTGTTTTTATAAAATTGTGGACCAGATTCGTGGTCAGACCATATAATGGTCAAGTTAGGCCAATGTGTGCCTTGGATCCAGTTGTTAGAGCAGTGTTGTATGCTTTGCTCGGGGTTAGTGCGTGACTGATCAATAGCCTAACCTTGGTTTTTAAAATGAAAATATAATATCCAATTCTAAATCATAATCCATGATTCACTTGAAATCATAACCATATTTACCTGATGATCCTTATTCTCAGTTTTGTCATTGTGACTTGCTGAGCTAGTTAGCTCATTTGTGCGATATTGTTTATGTTCTTTTCCAGTTAAGAAGGAACCGGTTGGTACCGAGGATCCCCAGTCCAACGCGAGAGCTATGGGTTCAGGTTGATCGAGCTAAGCTAGTAGGCTTCTTTTGGAATAATTTAAGTTTTTAAAAGTTTGTAATAATGTTTAATACTCAGTTCTGAGTTGGATAGTTGGGATTTGAACGGTTTGTAATATAAGTAAGTGTGGTTGGCTTGTGTGCATACTTTAACCTGTTACGATCCGTGGTAGCTGGTAAGTAGGGTCACTGTATATTATTATTATCTTTATTATTGTTATAAGCAGGTTATAAATAAGGTGTGTGTTTGTGGACCCCAAACTTCTAACCCGGGTTTGGAGGGCGCCACAGGTTTGGTATCAGAGCTACAGGTTATAAGTCACTGACACAAGCCTAGGTTGACGGGAATGGGTAGAGGGTTAGGATTAGAAGTAAGGAATAGAAAGATAGAACGTCGAGCGGTTGAGTACTTCGGTATAACAGGTATTAGTATGATTCGCGTCGTAGTTCGAGATTCTTATATTACGATATGATTTCAGATAGCAGCGATGGCCGACTCTTTTATCCCCGTATCAGCTGATCACTCAGAGCCTTCAGTTGGAGTACCGTCTTCGGACCCACGTCATATTGTTCCACCAGTGCTGGCTATTCTACCTTCACCTGTGTTGCAGCCCGTACCATTATAGGCTATTCCACCTCCAGGCATGAGGCCACCTATCAGAGGACCCCCACCAGCTGATTCAGATTCCACTGGGCATTCAGTTGCGAGTGCCCCATTCCAGTCTACATTGCCCCCAGTTCCTTACTACCGGTATGAGGCTCTTCTATTGGAGCGTGATTCCTTGTTGGCCCAGATCAGAGAGCTACAGCATATCATTAGGACTAATGATGTTGATCGTGGTGTAAGGGAGCTTCGAGAGGAGATTCATGTGACACGGAGGGTTCATGAGGCTAGGCTACATGGAGCTACACTACCCGGCAGAGGCCCTAATGCACTGATGGGCTGGGCTACTGAGGTGATGGAGGACTTTGAGAGGTTGGCAGGACCAGAGTTTCCTTGGAGTTGAGTCAGAGATCCAGAGATGGAGATGCTGAGCAGTATTGTGATGGTTATGTAGTATGTACAGTAGTGTGTAGTGTGTATTAGTAGACTTTTGAGTTGTATTTATAGATTAGCTATGCTGACTAGTGAGTAGGTTGTTGTACCCTTTTTGCTTTTACTTTCGAAGCGTCTTTACGCTTGTACTACCCAAAACTTTTGATCTATATATATCAGCACCTTTCCTTTCCAATATTATCATTCATTTTACTACACCTGTTTTACTTTACCTTATTTATTGCACCAGTTATACCCCTGTGATACCATGTACCCTGTTTTCCATAACTGTTTATATTCTGTAAAGAAGCATGCAATTTACTTAGTTATAACTGTTTTCAAAAAGAAATATTTCTGTTTTACAAAACTTTTCTTTTCTGCAAAGAATTTGGTTTAAAAGCTAAATAAGTTGTTTGATTCTTTACAGAAAATGCCTCCCAGAAGAAATACCTGCACCAACATCCAGAATGAAGAAACTAACAACAACAATAATAACAAATAAGATGATACAAATCCAAATGCAAACCCAGGATCCATAGACCCAGCAATAGCCCAGATTCTTCAAATCTTGGCCCAACAAACAGTTCACCTGGAACAACAACAACAAAGACAGACCAATCCCCAGGTAAATTTTAAAACTTTTCAGGCAGTAAACCCACCAGAATTCAAGGGTTCCTTAGAACCGATTGAAGCAAATGTTTGGTTAAAGGAGATAGAGAAGGCATTTGCCTTAGTAAAAGTAAAGGATGAATATAAGGTTGAGTTTGTAAGTTACTATTTGAAGAATGAGGCCACCTATTGGTGGGAAATGGTGAAGACATTGGAAGGTACAGATGTTATTACTTGGGAAAGGTTTAAGGAATTATTTTTAGAAAAGTATTTCCCTCAGTTTGTCCAGGATCAGATGGAGTTGAAGTTTTTAGAACTAAAGCAAGGAAACATGTCGGTGACAGATTATGAGAGCAAGTTTGAGGAATTGTCAAGGTATGTGCCATCGTATGTGGATACTGACAGGAAGAAGGCTAAAAGATTCCAGCAAGGTTTGAAACCATGGATCAGAGGGAAGGTAGCCATTTTTGAATTATATACTTACGCAGGAGTTGTACAGAAGGCCATGATCGCAGAGACAGAGAGTGAGATGTCACAGAAGGAGAAAGAAAGCAAGAAAAGGAAATTTGAAGGGAATGAAGGTCAGTCACAACCAGGAAAGTTTCCAAATTTTAAAAAGGGCAAGTTTCAGCCAGGGAGGAATTTTAATTTCAGGAGACAAAATGCAAGCGACGGAAGCCAGGGCAACCGTCCAGTTAATACGAACCAGCCAAATCAGTTGAGATTAACTTTTTCAGATTGTCAAGTATGTGGGAAGAAGCATGGGGGAGTTTGTAATAAGTTGAATGTAGTTTGTTTCAAGTGCAATCAGAAAGGGCACTATTCAAGGGAGTGCCGAAATCAGCTAGCAAGAGAGCCAGCAAATAAGGATCAGCCTATCCGGAATCCAGCAGTGAAGGTTCCAGCCATTGGATTTACGTGCTTTAAATGTGGAAAGCCTGGACATATAGCCAGGGATTGCAAGACACCAGCCCTAGTCAGTAATGCATTGAGGATTATGGGATCTACTCCAGCAGTAAATGAGACTCCAAGGGCTAGAGTTTTTGACATGTCTGTGAAGGATGCTATCCAGGATACGGATGTCGTGGCAGGTACGCATAATGTGAATTATTTATGTGCCAAAGTGTTAATAGATTCGGGAGCAACTCAATCATTTGTTTCACAAGATTTTGTTAGTAAGTTAAATTGTTCAGTTGAGTATTTAAATGAAATAATGAATGTGGAATTAGCAAATCAAGAATGAATATCTATTAATCAAGTTTGTGGGAATTGTGAGATTGAGATTTCTGGTAGTAAGTTTTATGTAGATTTGATACCATTTATGTAACGACCGAGAATTTTGCGTCGTAATTAAGAAAGTAAAGTATGTGTTATGTGATGAGATTATGTGATTAAGTGGTGATTATTTGTCTTATCTGTATACTAGAGTTAAGGAGCGTGGATAAAAACGTTCCAATTTAAAGAGTCAGCTTAGAAGTCAAGCTGTGGTTTCGGGCCGCCAGGTAGAACGGAACCCGTCCTAATATGGAAATTAAATAATATAAAATGTGAATTATATGTGAAGTAAATGATTAAGAGACATGTTGATTGGCAAAGGTAATGAGAAGCGTATTCGAAACGCTGAGCGTCGGGCCGTCAGGCTGAACGTGACCCGGTACGCGTAAAAAGGGAATAAAGATTAAAGAGGGATAGATTCTATGATCAGACCTGAGTCGTTATGTGACTATATGAATGTGATTGCTTGACTGTGTGCATGATTATATGTTCTGTGTTAATTTCTGTGAATTTTAAAGGAATTATGTGATTTACATAAGGGTTTATTTAACCTTCGTGCATTTTTATAAAATCATCTGAGATGGATAAAAATATGGGATTTGTTCTGTTATCTTCGTAGAGGTCTTAGAGACTTTTTAAAAATGATAAGTGAATTTAATTGTGGGTCTTTGCATTTTTAAATTGATTTTATGTGGAAAAGGTATTTATTAAAGCGAGTTTGCGAATTCCATATAAAATCAACCGCTCGCTCAAATTCTTATTATGAGTAATGGATAAAAAGCTAATTTCGAGACCTACGCGTTAAAAATGTCATTTTCAATAATTCTCGACTTTCCGAGAGAGATATATTTTGTATTTGAATTTTATCGCATTCAAGTAAAAAGAAAAGGGATGAGTGAGTAAAAGGAAGTTGGTAAATTACTAGATTGCCCTTGTTTCTAAGTGCTATATATAACCCACTTTCTTTTCTTTTCTCTCTTTTGTGCACTCATTCTCTCTTCTCTCTTTCTTTTCTCTCGTCTCTCTCCCGAACACTCTCTCTCTCTTTCACTCCCTCTCGGCCCTCTCATCTCTCATCTCTCTCACTTGCATGCAACCCCCAAATCTTACTCAAACTCAAAGATATTGCTACCTTTAGCCTTTATTTTCGGTATACTTCTTGATTCCTATTTGGATGTAAGTATATGCAAGGTTTTGTTGAAGTGATCACTATGGTTGTGTTTAAGAAAAACAATTTCTTGAAACATAACTATAAGAGTGATTTTAAGAGGTTATAAACTCGAGAGGAGATCCGTCATGGACTCTCTCAAGTTCGACCACCACCGGCCATGATCCAAAGGAGAGCCGGTGGGTTTTCCATGATGTGATTGTTAGATTTTAATGTTGCATGTTATGATTTCTTGAAAATTTGAAAATAAAAAGGGGTTTTGGCTTCTTTGATAAAAATCGAGTGGGTGCTTGGTAAAATGATTTCCTTGATTGTAAAATGAATGTGTGCATATGATTGTTGCTTAGAAAATCAAAATGTATGATTTGCATGTGAGTTTTTGCTTCGGCTTTATGCTAATAAAAAGGGGAATTGAATTTTGTGACTTGATCTTGGTATGAACTAAGCTTAATTAGTAGGAAATAGAGTTGCATGTTGATTTAAAAGAGGAGTTAGTGATGCATGTCATTGTTTGGTTCTTGTATTGTGAATTTTGAATGTTTGCCGAATGGGAAATGGGTTTAAAAGAGATTGATTTGTGATTAAGTGAATGCATGCATTGAATAATTTGATTAAGGTTTGAGTCATTAGGTGATGTTTGGCTTTGTGCTTCAAAAATCTTGATGAAAATGAGTTAAATGACTAAGTTAAGGCTTAAAACAAGTTAAAAATGTGATATAGGACTTTGCATGTCAAGATTGATCTTTGTATGTGTGTTTTCTTGATAAACCCGAATGGGTTGAATCTTTAAAGTGGTTTGTTGTGAGTAGACTTGATTAAAGTAATGATGGATGGTGATTAGACTAATAAGGAATGAATTATTGTTGCATGCTAAGTTAGGTTCGAATTTTTGAGTTAATAAGAAAGGAAATTGAATTTGGTGAGATAATCTTGGTAAACACTAAGTTTGTATAATTTAAAAGCAATTGCATGATAGTTTTAAAGGAGATCAATAAGTGCATGCTAGTAATTAGTCTTTGAGTTGAAAATTATGTTCTTGCCGAATGAAAACAAGATAAAAAGGGGATAACTTGGTGATTAAGTGTATGCATATTGATTTGATGGATTGATTAAGTTGAAATCACTAAGTAGTGCATGGTTTGGTGACTTAATGAATGGAATGATTTAATAGGGGATTAAAACAAGAAAGAAATGTGGTATATAACCTTGCATGTCAAAATCTATTTTTGCATGTTTGATTCTTGATTGTGATAAGTGTTAAGGCCGAATAGGCCATAAGAAATAAAGGTCAAAACTTGATTTTGGTAATTGAAAGAATGATTGAGTGTTATATGTGAAAATCTTTGATTTTTGCTTGATTGGATTGTTGTTTTGATTCGAATTAAGGAATAAAAGAAAAGGGAATTAAGTCGATTGATATAAGTGATAGTATGCACGTAAATGTTTGGTTGTAAATGTGTCTAGTACTCGTAAAAGAGTAGTGTTAGTGTGATTTAAAAAAATAGCCTAGGTCAAGCGACTACGCTTTGATTGCTAGGTATATAAGGATATGAAAACTATGAGAAAGAATTGTGCTATGTGCTATGTGCTGTGTGCTTATTTGTATAAGCTATACTCGTATAGTTCGAGTCAAGAATATAATCGAGTTATCGTATAGAGTGATCGTTCCGGGAACGAGAGTTGGGAATCTAATTAAGATTTCTGGTTTTATTGTAGATTCGGAGCGTGAGGGCATTCGGGCTAGGAAAGGGAAAAGTATACTAGGTGGCAGTAGTTTAACCCTCAGGAAAGCAATTTCAGGCAAGTAACTCTGATTACTTGTATAAATGATTGTAAAGGAAATGTTGTTCATACCATATAGAGTATTGAACTGTTAAAGTATGAAACCCTTGCTTTATGAAACCCTGATATTGATTTGAAGTACCCTTTGTTCTTGATAACCTGTTATTGATAATCCTATTGATTTCACCCGTTGATAATCTGCCTTTCTGTTTAAGTTTCCTATAATGCCATGATCATATTGAACCTTAAAATTATCTTGGATAACTCTGTTAATGATACCCTGTTTCTCTTGATCGCCCTAATGATCCCTAAGTTATTACTGATCCTTCAAATTTAGTACCTTATTATCTTTGATGCAGAATCCTTGAGAATTGTTCCTTGCGTATCTTTGATTCACTCCCTGAACTTTGTGTCTTTAAAATCTGAATTAAGAATGAGTTTCGACTTGAAAGAGTCCGAATGATTTCAAAGGCTTGGTAATGATAAAATGAATTTTAGAAAACCTATTGTTTTCCAACTCAAGGTTTTCCAAATGAATTCCTGATGGATTGGATTGAGACGTAAGAGGCTAGTGGGACTAGTCCAGTCATGGTAAGTGGCTAGTGGGACTAGTCCAATTTAAGGCTGAAATTATGCCGAATGGTACCTTAAAGACCGGAATGGAGGTCGATACGGGCTGATCACCCGTATATAATGAAATGGAAAGATAAGTGATCCAATCAAGGGTTCTAAATGATTATTTAAGAAAAGGAACTGAAACTTTTATTCAGTAAATTGATTTTTGGAAATGAAAATGGTTATACTGTTTTGAAAAGAGTTGATTATGTTATTGTGGAGCTTAAAGCTCAGAACCCTGATTCCTGAAATTGTTGATCATATGAATGATTCTATATCTTGAAATACTGTTGCTTTCCTCTACCGAAAGATCTATTTTGATCCTATAATGATTTGTGTTGAATGTCGGCTTTCATCCTGTTTCGAGCCTTGTTTCTTGAAAGCCCAACTATTCTTCGGATACCTTTCCTTATCTCAAAGAAAACAAAAAGGAATATATGGAAATCTGCCACCTAGATTAGCTAAAATAGAATGCCCTAGTTTGTTCAAAGCATATTGAGAATTGTTATTGTAGAACTGCTATTTAGTTACTTGCTGAGTTTTATACTCATTGTTTTATCTTAATCTAACCATGGCAGTTAAGCAAGAAGATGGCCAGGCTTAGGCGCACTGCTCGTAAGAGCGTACCTGGTGGTCCCTACCGCGTTGAGGGCTTCCAGTTGCCAGAGCAGGTAGTACAGGTTATGAGTGAGCTCGCGCCTACTAAGAGGTGTTTAAAGATACAATGGGTTATCTGTCGGTTCCCAGCCGGAATCGATACTGATTATTTAATAATATTTTAGGGTTTGTAAGTTATATTCGGTGATTGGTAGTTGTAATCTTGTCTCATACTTTATCATGTTGATCCTGTTAGTAGTTAATTGGGGTTTATGCATATTTAATTAGTAGATTAGAGGTTTGTGAGTCCTCATTTCCTAACCCCGAGATTGAGGTCGTCACAATTTAAGTTAGGATAATTTGACATTATCTTAGGAATGGATTGGTTATCTAAGCACCATGCCCAGATAGATTGTCGAAATAAGAAGGTAATGGTGAAAACGCCAGACGAAAGAATAGTAACGTTCAAGGGTCAGAAATAAGTAAAGAAGTTCTTAACAATGATTCAAGCCAAGAAGTTACTACGGCAAGGATGCGAACATTTCGTGGCATATGTGATTGACAGAAATCAGGAGCCAGCGAAACTTGAAGATACTCCAGTAGTGAATGAATTTCCAGACGTGTTTCCCGACGAGCTACCAGGACTTCCTCCAGATAGAGAAATTGAGTTTGCAATTGATTTAGCACCTGGAACATAACCAGTATCCAAGGCCCCGTACAGAATGGCGCCCGTTGAAATGAAAGAGCTAGCGAAGCAATTGCAAGAATTATTAGAGAAAGGAGTAATCAAACCCAATATATCCCAGTGGGGAGCCCCGGTATTATTTGTCAAGAAGAAAGATGGAAGTATGAGACTGTGTATCGACTATAGGGAGCTCAATAAGCTTACAATTAAGAACAAGTATCCGTTACCCAGAATTGATGATTTGTTTGATCAACTGAAGGGAGCCAAGTATTTCTCCAAGATTGATTTAAGATCGGGATATCATCAACTGATGATTAAGCCAGAAGATATACCAAAGACAGCTTTCAGAACAAGGTATGGACATATTTTAATTTATTCAAAGGCGGAAGGGGATCATGCGGAACATTTTAGAATAGCTTTGGAGATTTTAAGGAAAAAAAAGTTATATGCTAAATTCTCGAAGTGTGAGTTTTGGCTACAGGAAGTTCAGTTCTTAGGACACATAGTCAGTAATGAAGGGATCAAAGTGGACCCATCAAAGATCGAGGCAATTATAAACTGGGAAAGACCAAGAACACCTACCGAGGTAAGAAGTTTCTTGGGATTAGCAGGATACTATCGTCGATTCGTTCAAAATTTTTCAAGGATTGCAACACCATTGACAAAGCTTACACGGAAGAATGAAAAGTTTATATGGAACGATAAGTGCGAAGAAAGTTTTCAGAAACTAAAGCAACGATTAATCACAACACCTATTTTGTCACTTCCAGACAATCAAGGGAATTTTGTAATTTATAGCGATGCTTCTCACAAAGGACTAGGATGTGTTCTAATGCAACACGATAAGGTGATTGCGTATGCGTCAAGGCAATTGAAACCACACAAACAGAAATATCCTACTCATGATTTAGAGCTAGCAGCCATAGTTTTTGCTTTGAAAATTTGGAGATATTATCTGTATGGAGAAAAGTGCGAGATTTTCACGGATCACAAAAGCTTAAAGTGCATATTCACATAGAAGGAACTTAATATGAGGCAAAGAAGATGGTTAGAATTGATCAAGGATTACGACTGTTTGATTAATTATCATCCCGGTAAAGCGAACGTTGTAGCAGACGCGTTAAGTCGGAAGGAAAAGTTAAATGTGTTATCAGCACCTGAAGACATATATAAGGAATTTCAGAAACTGGAATTGGAAATTAAAGTTTGCAGGCCTAATGAAGCAAAAGTGTACAATATGACTTTTCAGCCGGAGTTGCTAGAGAAAATAAAGAAGTGTCAGGAAGATGTAATGGATCAAGATATAAATCGTTTGATAGTTGAGGAATTATGCACGCAGAAGGATGATCAAGGTATTCTTAGGTTTTCTTCAAGAATTTGGATTCCACCGGTGACGGAGCTGAAGAATGAAATTTTACTAGAAACACATAATTCGAGGTATTCAATCCATCCAGGGAGTACCAAAATGTACCGAGATTTAAAGTAGAATTATTGGTGGCCAGATATAAAGAGGGAGATTGTGGAATGGGTTAGCAGATGTTATACATGTCAGAGAGTTAAAGCAGAGCATCAGAGACCAAGTGGATTGATACAGCCATTAGAGATTCCAGAGTGGAAGGGGGAACATATTGCCATGGATTTCATAGTTGGATTACCAAGGACAAGGGCTAATCATGATGCCATTTGGGTTATAGTGGATAGACTTACCAAGTCAGCTCATTTTCTGCCTATAAATGAAAGATTTTCACTCGACAAATTGGTCCATATGTACCTGAAGGAAATTGTAGTTCGTCATGGAGTTCTTGTGTCTATCGTATCTGATCGAGACCCAAGATTTAATTCAAGATTTTGGAAAAGTTTTCAAGAATGTTTGGGAACGAGATTGAATATGAGTACGGCTTATCACCCCCAGACGGATGGCAAAAGTGAAAGAACGATTCAAACAATCGAGGACATGTTACATGTTTGTGCTATTGATTTCAAAGGAAGTTGGGACGAGCATTTACCTCTCATAGAGTTTGCTTATAACAACAGTTATCACGCCAGTATTGGGATGCCACCCTATGAAGCCCTTTATGGACACAAATGTAGATCTCCAGTATATTGGGACGAGGTAGGAGAACGTAAAATACTTGGACCTGAATTGTTGTAGCAGACAAAGGAAGTTGTTGAAGTAATCCAGAAAAGATTGATAGCAGCACAAGACCGTCAAAGGAAATATGCAGACCAGTCAAGGAAAGACATGGAATTTGAAGAAAAAAACTTGGTATTACTGAAAGTATCACCGTGGAAGGGACTAACGAGGTTTGGAAAGAAAGGAAAGCTGAGCCCAAGATATGTCGGACCTTTTGAGATTCTAAAGCGCATTGGAAAAGTAGCTTACGAATTGGCGTTACCTCCGCATATGAGCACATTCATAATGTTTTTCACGTATCGATGCTTAAGAAGTATAATCCAGACTCCAGGCATGTAATAGAATATGAGCCAATAGAGCTTCGGGCAGATTTGTCATATGTAGAGAGTCCGATAGAGATTTTAGAGGAAAAAGAAAAGGTATTAAGAAATAAAGTGGTAAAGCTAGTAAGAGTATTATGGAGAAACCCAAAGGTTGAAGAGTCAACCTGGGAATTGAAAAGTGATATAAGAGAAAAGTACCCTCATTTATTTTCTTAGGAGATTCTGAGGACAGAATCCTTTTAAGGGGGAAGGATGTAATATCCGGGATATATCGTGTAAGTATTTTTCTAATAAATAATTAATATATGTATCTGTTCTGTGAATTAATTGTTAAGTGTTAAATATGTTTGGATATTTAAAAATATTATTAATTGAGTATTTTAACTTTTATATGTCCAAAATAAAATATAGATAATTGTCATATCATCCTATTTAGTTACTTGCTGAGTTTTATACTCATTGTTTTGTCTTAATCTATCCATGGCAGTTAAGCAAGAAGATGGTCAGGCTTAGGCGCACTGCTCGTAAGAGCGTACCTGGTGGTCCCTACCGCGTTGAGGGCTTCCAGTTGCCAGAGCAGGTAGTACAGGTTATGAGTGAGCTCGCGCCTAGTAAGAGGTGTTTAAAGATACAATGGGTTATCTGTCGGTTCCCAGCCGGAATCGATACTGATTATTTAATAATATTTTGGGGTTTGTAAGTTATATTCGGTGATTGGTAGTTGTAATCTTGTCTCATACTTTATCTTGTTGATCCTGTTAGTAGTTAATCGGGGTTTATGCATATTTAATTAGTAGATTAGAGGTGTGTGAGTCCACATTTCCTAACCCCGAGATTGAGGTCATCACAAGTTGGTATCAGAGCTACAGGATCTAGTCCCTGAGACAAGTTAGGTTTTAAAAAGGGGTATTTTGGGAATATATCTATATCGCGAGAGAGTTCGACTCATGTAGAGTTGAGTTAGACTATTAGGTATAGTCTAAGGAAAGTGTTTGATTGGTAAAGTAGGAACTAGATTTAGGGTGTGAGTTAGCTGGAAGCTTTATTTGACCCTAACATTGTTTCTTGGTTGTTGTTTTATGTTTTCTCTCAGGATCCTAGTAGTGGTAGTGACTCAGACTCAGAGATTAGCTTGACTGGTACCCCCGTGGACCCTATTCCACCCTCTCCAGAGGAGCCTGTATATGTTAGTTCAGACCCAGAGGAGGACCCTTCTGAGAGTAGTGAGATCCCCATGCAGATTTCACCCTTGAGGCTTGATTCAGAGACCCCTGCCCCTGAGCCAGAGTCGGAGATGCCTAAGACTGTTCCTGTCAGTATTGGTGGCAAGTTAGCCCAGGACCGAGACTTTGTGTACTCCCGCATTCCTGAGTTGGGAGCTTTGGTAGATAGGTTGATTCGAGACTCTAGGCAGAGGACTTCAGTGGTGGTGGAGGAATGGAGAGCTAGGATTCAGTTGGTGGAGCAGGTTGCCAGGAGGAGATTGGATGAGGGACCATCCATTAGTGATGCTGATGCTGAGGCCCGGAGGCTGCATAAGATCATTCGCTGGATGTTGGTTGTGTTGAGAGAGATCCTAGATGATTAGACGGGACTGTTGGTTGAGCCCGTAGATTGTTGTTGTTGTTTTCAGCGCCGGTAGGCTTTGGGATACTTGGTCAGATGCCGGGATCCCTTTTTCATTTACCTTGTTGTATTTCAGACCAGTGTAGTAGTAGTAGTAGTTGGAAGTTAGGGGTAGATAGGGGGATGTTTTCCAGTTTTTCCTCTGTTTAACCTTGCTATTTATTGTACCTTGTTTCAGAACCTTAAAATCCAGAATATTTCCTATGTAACCCTTGATTTAAATAAATCTATTATCTTGCTTTCCTTTGTGCACCTTGTTTATCTTATAAACTGTTCTCAATGCCATGTTTTAAATACAGCTATGTTTTCATACAACCATGTCTAAAGATCGTAAAACCCTATTCTGTGCCATGATAAAACAACACTGATATGAGAATTATGTAGTAATAGGATTGCATGTGCAAATTGGGTAAAACTTAAAACCCACAAAAGAGATTTCATAAAAATTGTTGTTATATATGCCATGCTATCGTATTGCTAAATAATTGCTCAATCAGGTTTGTAAGAAATGGCCAACTCACCAGATCACCAAGAAGAAGAAATTCCCACCCAAGACCCAGAAATAAACCCAGAAACCACTTTGATGAGCAAACTTGCTCAGCTTTTGCAACAACCTGTGGCCCCAAAAGTTGGAAATTTCAAGCACTTTCAATCTGTTCATCCTCCAGAGTTCTTAGGTTTGCCAGATCCGATTAAAGCACAGTCGTGGTTGAGAGAGATGGAAAAAGCCTTTGATCTAGCCGAAGTTAAGGACGATAAGAAAGCTCAGTACGCAAGTTATTATTTGAGGGATGAAGCAAGTTTCTGGTGGGAGTCTTCTAAGGCGTTGTTGGAAGGCAAAGACTTATCTTGGGAGAAGTTTACTGAGATGTTTCTGGAAAAATATTTGCCAAGTTATATGCAAGATCAGTTGGAGATGAAATTTTTGGATCTTAGACAGGAGGAAATGTCGGTAGCAGAATATGAGGTGAAGTTTTCAGAGTTGGCAAGGTTCATGCCAGAGTACGTGAATACTGAAGCAAAGAAGGCTAAGAGGTTCCAGCAGGGACTTAAGCCGTGGATTAGGAGTCAAATAGCAATGTTGGAGATCAAGAGCTATGCTGCCTTGGTTCAAAAGGCAATGATAGTGAAAGGTGAGCGGGAAGCTGCTCGAAGAGAAAATGAAGGAAGAAAGAGGAAGTTTGAAAGCTCTGAGCAAGAGCAAGGAAGTTTCAAGTTCAGAGGAAAGTTTGGAAAGAATGGTGGAGGTCAGAACAAAAAGTTTCAGAAGTTTAGACCCGGGAATGGAGCTCAGAAGAACCGTTTCCAGAAAGCTGGACAACCGGGAAAGGATAGCAGGCCCCAGATGCAAGAATGCAGGAACTGTGGAAAGAGACACCCGGGGAAGTGTAATAAGCTGGATATAACATGTTTTAAGTGCAACCAGAAGGGGCATTATTCTTCAGAATGTTCAAATGAAGTAAGGAAGCTTGATTTAGCTTGTTTCAAGTGTGGTAAGGTAGGCCACATGGCTAGAAATTGCAAGGAGCCTGTGCAGAAGGCTAATGTTCTCAGAATTGCTGGACCGCCGTCTCTCCCAGCACCATCAGCTCAACCCAGAGCTAGGACCTTTAGCATGTCAATGAAAGATGCGGTGCAAGATATGGATGTGGTAGCAGGTATGCTTGTTATAAACTCAGTAGAAGTAAAAGTTTTGATGGATTCTGGAGCAACCAGATCTTTTATTTCTGAAAGCATTCTTGATAAGTTAAATTGTGTTGCGTACCCTCTAGAGCCTAATTTGATTATAGAGGTAGCAAATCAAGAGAAAGTTGTTGTTAATAAGATTTGTCCTGATTGTGATGTGTCTATAGAAGGTCGGCACTTTTCTGCTAACTTAATTCCTTTTAAGTTAGGAGAATTTGAGGTTATTCGAGGAATGGATTGGTTGTCAAATCATGAGGCGCAAGTAGAGTGTAAAAGTAAGAAAGTGAAGTTAAAAACCAAGGATGGTGAGGAAGTGATATTTAAAGGAAAGAGGCAAGAGAAGAAATTTGTAACGGTCATTGAGGCGAGAAGATTAATGCGTCAAGGATGCGAAGTTTATTTGGCTCATGTCGTGGACGTGGAGAAAGAATCTGTAAGGATCGACGATATTCCGGTAGTAAGAGATTTTCCGGACGTGTTTCCTGATGAATTGCCTGGACTACCTCCAGACAGAGAGATCGAGTTTACGATTGAATTGGCTCCTGGTACGGAACCAGTGTCGAAAGCTCCCTATCGCATGGCACCGGTTGAAATGAAGGAATTGGCAGCTCAGTTGCAAGAGTTGTTGGACAAAGGAGTAATCCGACCGAGTGTATCCCCGTGGGGCGCACCGGTGTTGTTTGTAAAGAAGAAGGATGGAAGTATGCGATTGTGTATCGATTACCGTGAACTGAATAAGTTGACGATCAAGAATAAGTACCCTATACCGC
Organism: Apium graveolens; assembly: GCF_009905375.1. Classification (NCBI taxonomy): domain Eukaryota; kingdom Viridiplantae; phylum Streptophyta; class Magnoliopsida; order Apiales; family Apiaceae; genus Apium; species Apium graveolens. The sequence goes on from NC_133653.1 coordinate 45,646,025, forward strand.
GGATCGATGACTTGTTTGACCAATTGAAAGGAGCTTCGTGTTTCTCAAAGATTGATTTAAGATCTGGGTATCATCAACTAAAGATCAAAGCGGAAGATATACCCAAGACAGCGTTCCGAACAAGATACGGACATTATGAGTTTTTGGTGATGGCATTTGGCTTGACAAATGCGCCAGCTGCATTTATGGATCTTATGAACAGAGTGTTCAAGCAGTATTTGGACAAGTTCGTGATTGTGTTTATTGATGATATACTTATTTATTCTAAAACGGAGGAAGATCATAAGGAGCATTTGAGGATTTCCTTGGAAATTCTGTGAAAAGAGAAGCTGTATGCAAAGTTTTCAAAGTGTGAATTTTGGCTAAAAGAAGTGCAATTTCTTGGTCATGTAGTTAATAAAGAAGGAATTAAAGTGGATCCAGCCAAGATAGAAGCTGTAATGAATTGGAAAAGACCCAAGACTCCGACGGAAGTCAGAAGTTTTCTGGGATTAGCCGGATACTATAGAAGATTTGTGCAAGATTTCTCAAAGATTGCCGTTCCATTGACAAAATTGACGAGAAAGAATGAGAAGTTTGTTTGGACAGAAAAGTGTGAGGAAAGTTTCCAAGAGTTAAAGAAGAGATTGGTAACCGCCCCTGTGTTGGTATTACCAGATGATAAAGGTGAATTTATGATATTCAGTGATGCTTCATATAAAGGACTTGGATGCGTGTTAATGCAACACGGGAAGGTAATAGCATACGCGTCAAGGCAACTCAAACCGCACGAGCAAAAGTATCCAACGCACGATTTGGAATTGGCAGCAATTGTGTTTGCCCTTAAGATTTAGAGGCATTATTTGTACGGGGAAAAGTGCGAGATTTATACGGACCATAAGAGCTTAAAGTATATCTTTACTCAGAAAGAACTGAATATGCGACAAAGAAGGTGGTTGGAATTGATCAAAGATTATGATTGTGCGATAAACTATCATCCTGGAAAGGCAAATGTGGTAGCTGATGCTTTAAGTCGAAAGGAAAAGTTGAATATGTTAACATCAACAGAAGAATTAATCAAGGACTTTGAAAAGATGGAAATAGTAGTGCAGACTCCAGAATGTGGAGGTGAAGCCATTTATGCAATACGGTTTCAACCTGAAATTTTGGAAAAGATTAGATGCTGTCAAGAGCAAGTGATGAATCGCGAAAGGAATAAGTTGACGGGAGAAGAAATTAAAGCTCAAAAGGATGGAAAAGGGATATACCGTGTTAACTCACGTATTTGGATACCTGATGTTGTGGAACTAAAGCACGAGATTTTGCAAGAAGCGCATAACTCGAGATTTTCAATTCACCCTGGAAGTACGAAGATGTACCGGGATTTGAAAGAAAATTTTTGGTGGCCAAACATGAAAAAGGAAATTGCGGAATGGATAAGCAAATGTTACACGTGCCAAAGAGTTAAAGCGGAACATCAAAGGCCAAGCGAATTGCTTCAGCCACTGGACATACCTGAATGGAAATGGGAACATATCGCAATGGATTTCATGGTAGGATTACCTAAAACCAAGTCTAATCATGATGCGATTTGGGTGGTAATTGATCGACTGACAAAGTCAGCACATTTCTTGCCGATAAACGAAAGGTTTTCATTAGAGAAGCTGGTCAAAATATATCTGGATGAAATCGTGATGCGTCACGGAGTTCCTGTATCTATCGTGTCTGATAGAGATCCAATGTTTAATTCGAGATTTTGGCGATAATTCCATGATCATTTGGGAACGAAATTGAAAATGAGTACAGCATATCATCCGCAGACAGACGGACAAAGTGAAAGGACAATTCAGACAATTGAGGATATGTTGCGAACCTGCGCAATAGATTTCAAAGGAAATTGGGACGATCATTTGCCCTTAGTTGAGTTTTCCTACAACAACAGTTATCATGCAAGTATTGGCATGCCACCTTATGAAGCGTTGTATGGAAGAAAGTGTAGATCCCCTACTTATTGGGACGAAGTTGGTGAGCGCAAGTTAATTGGCCCCGAGCTAGTGCAGCAAACGAAGGAAAAAGTTGAAATGATACAAAAAAGATTAATTGCAGCTCAAGACCGACAGGAAAAGTACGCGAATCAAGAGCGGAAAGATGTGCAATTCGAAACTGGAGACAAGGTCTTGTTGAAGATATCTCCTTGGAAAGGTTTAACTCGATTTGGAAAGAAAGGAAAGCTAAGTCCAAGGTACATTGGACCATTTGAAGTATTGCGACAAGTTGGGAAAGTGGCGTATGAATTAGCGCTACCGCCGCAAATGCAACATCTGCACAATGTATTTCATGCATCTCTCCTGAAGAAGTATAATGCTGATGCGAGCCATGTGATCGAGTTGGAACCAGTAGAAATCCAACCAGATTTGTCCTATGTGGAACAACCAGTGTGAATTTTGGATCGAAAAGAAAGGACGCTTAGAAATAAAGTTGTACCTCTAGTTAGAGTGTTGTGGAGAAATCCACTAGTCGAGGAATCGACTTGGGAATTAGAAAGCGAAATGAAAGAAAAGTATCCCCATCTATTTGCTTAGATTAGATTCTGGGGACAGAATCCTTTTAAGGAGGGTAGATTGTAACGACCGAGAATTTTGCATCATAATTAAGAAAGTAAAGTATGTGTTATGTGATGAGATTATGTGATTAAGTGGTGATTATTTGTCTTATCTGTATACTAGAGTTAAGGAGCGTGGATAAAAACGTTCCAATTTAAAGAGTCAGCTTAGAAGTCAAGCTGTGGTTTCGGGCCGTCAGGTAGAACGGAACCCGTCCTAATATGGAAATTAAATAATATAAAATGTGAATTATATGTGAAGTAAATGAATGAAGTATTTCGTCTTAAGAGACGTGTTGATTGGCAAAGGTAATGAGAAGCGTATTCGAAATGCTGAGCGTCGGGCCGTCAGGCTGAACGTGACCCGGTACGCGTAAAAAGGGAATAAAGATTAAAGAGGGATAGATTCTATGATCAGACCTGAGTCGTTATGTGACTATATGCGTGTGATTGCTTGACTGTGTGCATGATTATATGTTCTGTGTTAATTTCTGTGAATTTTAAAGGAATTATGTGATTTACATAAGGGTTTATTTAACCTTCGTGCATTTTTATAAAATCATCTGAGATGGATAAAAACATGGGATTTGTTCTGTTATCTTCGTAGAGGTCTTAGAGACTTTTTAAAAATGATAAGTGAATTTAATTGTGGGTCTTTGCATTTTTAAATTGATTTTATGTGGAAAAGGTATTTATTAAAGCGAGTTTGCGAAATTCATATAAAATCAACCGCTCGCTCAAATTCTTATTATGAGTAATGGATAAAAAGCTAATTTCGAGACCTACGCGTTAAAAATGTCATTTTCAATAATTCTCGACTTTCCGAGAGAGATATATTTTGTATTTGAATTTTATCGCATTCAAGTAAAAAGAAAAGGGATGAGTGAGTAAAAGGAAGTTGGTAAATTACTAGATTGCCCTTGTTTCTAAGTGCTATATATAACCCACTTTCTTTTCTTTTCTCTCTTTTGTGCACTCATTCTCTCTTCTCTCTTTCTTTTCTCTCGTCTCTCTCCCGAACACTCTCTCTCTCTTTCACTCCCTCTCGGCCCTCTCATCTCTCATCTCTCTCATTTGCATGCAACCCCCAAATCTTACTCAAACTCAAAGATATTGCTACCTTTAGCCTTTATTTTCGGTATACTTCTTGATTCCTATTTGGATGTAAGTATTTGCAAGGTTTTGTTGAAGTGATCACTATGGTTGTGTTTAAGAAAAACAATTTCTTGAAACATAACTATAAGAGTGATTTTAAGAGGTTATAAACTCGAGAGGAGATCCGTCATGGACTCTCTCAAGTTCGACCACCACCGGCCATGATCCAAAGGAGAGCCGGTAGGTTTTCCATGATGTGATTGTTAGATTTTAATGTTGCATGTTATGATTTCTTGAAAATTTGAAAATAAAAAGGGGTTTTGGCTTCTTTGATAAAAATCGAGTGGGTGCTTGGTAAAATGATTTCCTTGATTGTAAAATGAATGTGTGCATATGATTGTTGCTTAGAAAATCAAAATGTATGATTTGCATGTGAGTTTTTGCTTCGGCTTTATGCTAATAAAAAGGGGAATTGAATTTTGTGACTTGATCTTGGTATGAACTAAGCTTAATTAGTAGGAAATAGAGTTGCATGTTGATTTAAAAGAGGAGTTAGTGATGCATGTCATTGTTTGGTTCTTGGATTGTGAATTTTGAATGTTTGCCGAATGGGAAATGGGTTTAAAAGAGATTGATTTGTGATTAAGTGAATGCATGCATTGAATAATTTGATTAAGGTTTGAGTCATTAGGTGATGTTTGGCTTTGTGCTTCAAAAATCTTGATGAAAATGAGTTAAATGACTAAGTTAAGGCTTAAAACAAGTTAAAAATGTGATATAGGACTTTGCATGTCAAGATTGATCTTTGTATGTGTGTTTTCTTGATAAACCCGAATGGGTTGAATCTTTAAAGTGGTTTGTTGTGAGTAGACTTGATTAAAGTAATGATGGATGGTGATTAGACTAATAAGGAATGAATTATTGTTGCATGCTAAGTTTAGGTTCAAATTTTTGAGTTAATAAGAAAGGAAATTGAATTTGGTGAGATAATCTTGGTAAACACTAAGTTTGTATGATTTAAAAGCAATTGCATGATAGTTTTAAAGGAGATCAATAAGTGCATGCTAGTAATTAGTCTTTGAGTTGAAAATTATGTTCTTGCCGAATGAAAACAAGATAAAAAGGGGATAACTTGGTGATTAAATGTATGCATGTTGATTTGATGGATTGTTTAAGTTGAAATCACTAAGTAGTGCATGGTTTGGTGACTTAATGAATGGAATGATTTAATAGGGGATTAAAACAAGAAAGAAATGTGGTATATAACCTTGCATGTCAAAATCTATTTTTGCATGTTTGATTCTTGATTGTGATAAGTGTTAAGGCCGAATAGGCCATAAGAAATAAAGGTCAAAACTTGATTTTGGTAATTGAAAGAATGATTGAGTGTTATATGTGAAAATCTTTGATTTTTGCTTGATTGGATTGTTGTTTTGATTCGAATTAAGGAATAAAAGAAAAGGGAATTAAGTCGATTGATATAAGTGATAGTATGCACGTAAATGTTTGGTTGTAAATGTGTCTAGTACTCGTAAAAGAGTAGTGTTAGTGTGATTTGAGAAATAGCCTAGGTCAAGCGAGTACGCTTTGATTGCTAGGTATATAAGGATATGAAAACTATGAGAAAGAATTGTGCTATGTGCTATGTGCTGTGTGCTTATTTGTATAAGCTATACTCGTATAGTTCGAGTCAAGAATATAATCGAGTTATCGTATAGAGTGATCGTTCCGGGAACGAGAGTTGGGAATCTAATTAAGATTTCTGGTTTTATTGTAGATTCGGAGCGTGAGGGCATTCGGGCTAGGAAAGGGAAAAGTATACTAGGTGGCAGTAGTTTAACCCTCAGGAAAGCAATTTCAGGCAAGTAACTCTGATTACTTGTATAAATGATTGTAAAGGAAATGTTGTTCATACCATGTAGAGTATTGAACTGTTAAAGTATGAAACCCTTGCTTTATGAAACCCTGATATTGATTCGAAGTACCCTTTGTTCTTGATAACCTGTTATTGATAATCCTATTGATTTCACCCGTTGATAATCTGCCTTTCTGTTTAAGTTTCCTATAATGCCATGATTATATTGAACCTTAAAATTATCTTGGATAACTCTGTTAATGATACCCTATTTCTCTTGATCGCCCTAATGATCCCTAAGTTATTACTGATCCTTCAAATTTAGTACCTTATTATCTTTGATGCAGAATCCTTGAGAATTGTTCCTTGTGTATCTTTGATTCACTCCCTGAACTTTGTTTCTTTAAAATCTGAATTAAGAATGAGTTTCGACTTGAAAGAGTCCGAATGATTTCAAAGGCTTGGTAATGATAAAATGAATTTTAGAAAACCTATTGTTTTCCAACTCAAGGTTTTCCAAATGAATTCCTGATGGATTGGATTGAGACGTAAGAGGCTAGTGGGACTAGTCCAGTCATGGTAAGAGGCTAGTGGGACTAGTCCAATTTAAGGCTGAAATTATGCCGAATGGTACCTTAAAGACCGGAATGGAGGTCGATACGGGCTGATCACCCGTATATAATGAAATGGAAAGATAAGTGATCCAATCAAGGGTTCTAAATGATTATTTAAGAAAAGGAACTGAAACTTTTATTCAGTAAATTGATTTTTGGAAATGAAAATGGTTATACTGTTTTGAAAAGAGTTGATTATGTTATTGTGGAGCTTAAAGCTCAGAACCCTGATTCCTGAAATTGTTGATCATATGAATGATTCTATATCTTGAAATACTGTTGCTTTCCTCTACCGAAAGATCTATTTTGATCCTATAATGATTTGTGTTGAATGTCGGCTTTCATCCTGTTTCGAGCCTTGTTTCTTGAAAGCCCAACTATTCTTCGGATACCTTTCCTTATCTCAAAGAAAACAAAAATGAATATATGGAAATCTGCCACCTAGATTAGCTAAAATAGAATGCCCTAGTTTGTTCAAAGCATATTGAGAATTGTTATTGTAGAACTGCTATTTAGTTACTTGCTGAGTTTTATACTCATTGTTTTGTCTTAATCTAACCATGGCAGTTAAGCAAGAAGATGGCCAGGCTTAGGCGCACTGCTCGTAAGAGCGTACCTGGTAGTCCCTACCGCGTTGAGGGCTTCCAGTTGCCAGAGCAGGTAGTACAGGTTATGAGTGAGCTCGCGCCTAGTAAGAGGTGTTTAAAGATACAATGGGTTATCTGTCGGTTCCCAGTCGGAATCGATACTGATTATTTAATAATATTTTGGGGTTTGTAAGTTATATTCTGTGATTGGTAGTTGTAATCTTGTCTCATACTTTATCCTGTTGATCCTGTTAGTAGTTAATCGGGGTTTATGCATATTTAATTAGTAGATTAGAGGTGTGTGAGTCCTCATTTCCTAACCCCGAGATTGAGGTCGTCACAATTTAAGTTAGGATAATTTGACATTATTTTAGGAATGGATTGGTTATCTAAGCACCATGCCCAGATAGATTGTCGAAATAAGAAGGTAATGGTGAAAACGCCAGACGAAAGAATAGTAACGTTCAAGGGTCAGAAATAAGTAAAGAAGTTCTTAACAATGATTCAAGCCAAGAAGTTACTACGGCAAGGATGCGAACATTTCGTGGCATATGTGATTGACAGAAATCAGGAGCCAGCGAAACTTGAAGAGACTCCAGTAGTGAATGAATTTCCAGACGTGTTTCCCGACGAGCTACCAGGACTTCCTCCAGATAGAGAAATTGAGTTTGTAATTGATTTAGCACCTGGAACAGAACCAGTATCCAAGGCCCCGTACAGAATGGCGCCCGTTGAAATGAAAGAGCTAGCGAAGCAATTGCAAGAATTATTAGAGAAAGGAGTAATCAGACCCAGTATATCCCCGTGGGGAGCCCCAGTATTATTTGTCAAGAAGAAAGATGGAAGCATGAGACTGTGTATCGACTATAGGGAGCTCAATAAGCTTACAATTAAGAACAAGTATCCGTTACCCAGAATTGATGATTTGTTTGATCAACTGAAGGGAGCCAAGTATTTCTCCAAGATTGATTTAAGATCGGGATATCATCAACTGATGATTAAGCCAGAAGATATACCAAAGACAGCTTTCAGAACAAGGTATGGACATTATGAATTTTTGGTAATGTATTTTGGATTTACCATGCCCCGACAGCGTTTATGGACCTGATGAATAGAATTTTCAAGGAGTATCTGGACAAGTTCGTTATTGTGTTTATAGACGATATTTTAATTTATTCAAAGGCGGAAGGGGATCATGCGGAACATTTTAGAATAGCTTTGGAGATTTTAAGGAAAAAGAAGTTATATGATAAATTCTCAAAGTGTGAGTTTTGGCTACAGGAAGTTCAGTTCTTAGGACACATAGTCAGTAATGAAGGGATCAAAGTGGACCCATCAAAGATCGAGGCAATTATAAACTGGGAAAGACCAAGAACACCCACCGAGGTAAGAAGTTTCTTGGGATTAGCAGGATACTATCGTCGATTCGTTCAAAATTTTTCAAGGATTGCAACACCATTGACAAAGCTTACACGGAAGAATGAAAAGTTTATATGGAACGATAAGTGCGAAGAAAGTTTTCAGAAATTAAAGCAACGATTAATCACAACACCTATTTTGTCACTTCCAGACAATCAAGGGAATTTTGTAATTTATAGCGATGCTTCTCACAAAGGACTAGGATGTGTTCTAATGCAACACGATAAGGTGATTGCGTATGCGTCAAGGCAATTGAAACCATACAAACAGAAATATCCCACTCATGATTTAGAGCTAGCAGCCATAGTTTTTGCTTTGAAAATTTGGAGACATTATCTGTATGGAGAAAAGTGCGAGATTTTCACGGATCACAAAAGCTTAAAGTACATATTCACATAGAAGGAACTTAATATGAGGCAAAGGAGATGGTTAGAATTGATCAAGGATTACGACTGTTTGATTAATTATCATCCCGGTAAAGCGAACGTTGTAGCAGACGCGTTAAGTCGGAAGGAAAAGTTAAATGTGTTATCAGTACCTGAAGAGATATATAAGGAATTTCAGAAACTGGAATTAGAAATTAAAGTTTGCAGGCCTAATGAAGCAAAAGTGTACAATATGACTTTTCAGCCGGAGTTGCTAGAGAAAATAAAGAAGTGTCAGGAAGATGTAATGGATCAAGATATAAATCATTTGATAGTTGAGGAATTGTGCACGCAGAAGGATGATCAAGGTATTCTTAGGTTTTCTTCAAGAATTTGGATTCCACCGGTGACGGAGCTGAAGAATGAAATTTTACTAGAAACACATAATTCGAGGTATTCAATCCATCCAGGGAGTACCAAAATGTACCGAGATTTAAAGGAGAATTATTGGTGGCCAGATATGAAGAGGGAGATTGCGGAATGGGTTAGCAGATGTTATACATGTCAGAGAGTTAAAGCAGAGCATCAGAGACCAAGTGGATTGCTACAGCCATTAGAGATTCCAGAGTGGAAGGGGGAACATATTGCCATGGATTTCATAGTTGGATTACCAAGGACAAGGGCTAATCATGATGCCATTTGGGTTATAGTGGATAGACTTACCAAGTCAGCTCATTTTCTGCCTATAAATGAAATATTTTCACTTGACAAATTGGTCCATATGTACCTGAAGGAAATTGTAGTTCGTCATGGAGTTCTTGTGTCTATCGTATCTGATCGAGACCCAAGATTTAATTCAAGATTTTGGAAAAGTTTTCAAGAATGTTTGGGAACGAGATTGAATATGAGTATGGCTTATCACCCCCAGACGGATGGCCAAAGTGAAAGAACGATTCAAACAATCGAGGACATGTTACATGTTTGTGCTATTGATTTCAAAGGAAGTTGGGACGAGCATTTACCTCTCATAGAGTTTGCTTATAACAACAGTTATCATGCCAGTATTGGGATGCCACCCTATGAAGCCCTTTATGGACACAAATGTAGATCTCCAGTATATTGGGACGAGGTAGGAGAACGTAAAATACTTGGACCTGAATTGGTGTAGCAGACAAAGAAAGTTGTTGAAGTAATCCAGAAAAGATTGATAGCAGCACAAAACCGTTAAAGGAAATATGCAGACCAGTCAAGGAAAGACATGGAATTTGAAGAAAAAAACTTGGTATTACTGAAAGTATCACCGTGGAAGGGACTAACGAGGTTTGGAAAGAAAGGAAAGCTGAGCCCAAGATATGTCGGACCTTTTGAGATTCTAAAGCGCGTTGGAAAAGTAGCTTACGAATTGGCGTTACCTCCATGAGCACATTCATAATGTTTTTCACGTATCGATGCTTAAGAAGTATAATCCAGACTCCAGACATGTAATAGAATATGAGCCAATAGAGCTTCGGGCAGATTTGTCATATGTAGAGAGTCCGATAGAGATTTTAGAGGAAAAGGAAAAGGTATTAAAAAATAAAGTGGTAAAGCTAGTAAGAGTATTATGGAGAAACCCAAAGGTTGAAGAGTCAACCTGGGAATTGAAAAGTGATATAAGAGAAAAGTACCCTCATTTGTTTTCTTAGGAGATTCTGAGGACAGAATCCTTTTAAGGGGGAAGGATGTAATATCCGGGATATATCGTGTAAGTATTTTGCTAATAAATAATTAATATATGTATATGTTCTGTGAATTAATTGTTAAGTGTTAAATATGTTTGGATATTTAAAAATATTATTAATTGAGTATTTTAACTTTTATATGTCCAAAATAAAATATAGATAATTGTCATATCATCCTAATTATTTTTATGTTGATTTATGAATTTATAAGGATCATATGAAATTTATAAAATCTTTTTCCGGGTATTTAAAATCTATTTTATAAAAACGGGAACCAACCGACGTCATCCGTTGTTACGTTTTTGGAACCCGAAACTCTTCCGAGAACTCCTTCCTAACCTAATTGTAATATTCCGAGCATATTCCATATTTCGACTTTTTCGATCCGGCGTACAATTTGTCCTGCGTGGGTCCTGGCGCAACATTTTCGATACAATATTTGTTCAGGTAAATCAATAAAACTCGTATTATCGATAAACGGGAGCTTTTTATTAAACTATCCCAATTATCACCTCGTAGTACGTGTAACCAGGCGCTGAGACCAAGACCGCAGTACAAATTGTACTGAATTGGATAATTATCCCGAAAATCGATACCGTTTGGATCAGTCTTTATAAATAAACGTACCGTTTTATATCCGGAATGATCCCACGGGATACTAATTTTCCGTAATTATAAATAGCCTGTTATCGTATTTTATTTCGTATCAAAATCATTTGCAGTCAGTTAATTATATAATTTTCCCGAGAAAAAACCTTATATTCATATAATCTTTCGAGAATCAAACAAACTTTTGGAGGTGTTATTGAATTCAGTTTGGAAAGCTCGAGTAACCAATCTGAAGGTTTTGAAGAGCTCTACCAGATTCTGTGATCCATACACCTGCAGAAATCAAGGTTTATTTTCTGAAAAATTATTTATTTTTGAATTAATTTTATTAAAAATATGAATTTTTGTTCGGATGATTGTTTGTATAATTTGATACTTGCACGTTGTAGAGCTTGTTTTCCTGATAATTTTCATATATCATACGTCTGATTTGGAGTTCAATAACATGCTCAAAAGTGGGTTTAATTCTCGAATTTTAAAATTAGGGTTTATAACCCGTATGAATATTTTCAATTGAAATTTGGGACTTTTTGATTTAGGGGTTATTAGATGTTGATTTATAGTGGATTATGTTCCTTATGAAATTTATAATCGATTGATATATAGCTCGTTAACAGAGGATGTCTGAATCGAAGGGAGTTGTGTTTTGAAAATTCCCGATATTCGCCGGAAACCGGCGATGTTCTTGGCCATTTTCCGACCAGAACAGGGATGATTGTTGTGTTTTGATTGCATGAATCAATTCCTGGTTGCCTGAAGATCATATCTGGAGCTTGTGGTGGGGTGAGGATGCCGGGAATGTATTCTCCGGCCATCCCCGAAGTTTTCCGGCGACGGGGGTGCAAAATTGCACTTTAGCCCCTGTTGTTTTGAAAACGATGAAGTTCAGTCCCTGAACTTTCCAGAACTTGCAAATTTAGGATTCCTGTTTTAAAAATATTCAAAAATCATATTTCCTATTTATTTTATTATAGAAATTCGTTTTTAATTTCTGAAAATTCCAAAAATTATTATTTTAATTCATAAATTATTTTTAATTCAAAAATAAATCTGAATTAATTAGTTAATTAATTTCAGTTAATTTTTAATCGATTAATTGATCAATTAATTCAAAAATTAATTGATTAATTAATTTAATTAATTATTAATTGATTTTAATTAAGTATTTAATTAGATTTAATTATTTTAAAATGATTTAAAAATTCCGAAAAATAGTTTCGAGTTTTAAAATATTATTCTAAATTATATTCAAGGCTCGATAATTATTATAAAATTGTTTTGAAGCCAGAATTGGCCAACCGAACCCTGTTTGTTTCTCCAAAATTGATCCAACGACCCGTTTTATTTTTGAAAAATATTTTAAAAATCATTTTAAGTACCAGAAAGCTTGTTTATGACCCGAGATTTATTTATAAATGATATATTATTGATTATGTGACGTGCTATGTGTTATATACGACTTGTTGATTGACTGTCGGTCTGTGTATTCGATATTTACTTGTTTATTGCGTAACTTTCAATCCATTAATCGGATTTGGGTGAAACGAAGGGTAGATAGAAGTATGTGTTGAATAGAATCGTATGAGTTAAATATTGATAGATGCTTATGATATGTGAGCAGAAGAGGCAAGACGTAGGAAAGGGAAACAGGTAGTTGAGGAGTAAGACGGTGGTGATTGAAAGCAAGTGCAGTATAGTAAGCTAGTACCAGGCAAGTGTTCTGAACTTTCTCGAGATATTGTATTGATTGATATTGTTGTTTTACATTGCAAGTACTTTGAAGCACTGAACCTAAAACCCTGATTCCAGTTATTGATCTTGAGCCGTAAACCTGATTCTTTCTAGACCATTGATGTTGTATACCCAGATACGAACCCCAAATATACAATACTACTCCACAAATACATACAAACTAAATATTAAACACTGCACCAAATTGCTTACACATTCAAACCATTGTATCTTATGCTTTGAAAGACCAAATCCTTGGAAACCTGAAATGTTGATTCTTTTGTTATCCGATTCTTTTACTACCTAACAGCCAAGATTTGGAAATGTCATATTGATCCTTATACGGATTGGAATCATTTTCATTATTGAACGTCCATTGTTGTTAATGATCCTGTTCATGGTTTATTACTGCTTATTCTGTTATTATGGTAGAATTGGATTGTTTTTATAAAATTGTGGACCGGATTCGTGGTCAGACCATATAATGGTCAAGTTAGGCCAATGTGTGCCTTGGATCCAGTTGTTAGAGCAGTGCTGTGTGCTTTGCTCGGGGTTAGTGCGTGACTGATCAACAGCCTAACCTTGGTTTTTAAAATGAAAATATAATATCCAATTCTAAATCATAATCCATTGTTCACTTGACATCATAACCATATTTACCTGATGATCCTTATTTTCAGTTTTGTCATTGTGACTTGCTGAGCTAGTTAGCTCATTTGTGCGATATTGTTTATGTTCTTTTCCAGTTAAGAAGGAACCGGTTGGTACCGAGGATCCCCAGTCCAGCGCGAGAGCTAGGGGTTCAGGTTGATCGAGTTAAGCTAGTAGGCTTCTTTTGGAATAATTTAAGTTTGTAAAAGTTTGTAATAATGTTTAATACTCAGTTCTGAGTTGGATAGTTGGGATTTGAACGGTTTGTAATATAAGTAAATGTGGTTGGCTTGTGTGCATACTTTAACCTGTTGCGATCCGTGGTAGCTGGTAAGTAGGGTCACTGCATATTATTATTATCTTTATTATTGTTATAAGCAGGTTATAAATAAGGTGTGTGTGTGTGGACCCCAAACTTCTGACCCGGGTTTGGAGGGCGCCACAGATATTCACAACTTGAATGTGCCTGAGGTTTTGTACTTGGAAGCTCCAACAATTCCTCAGCAAACTCCACCAACAACTCCATTGTTGGATGCTGATATCCATGCAGATGAATCTTCTATTGCTTCATATACAATTATTCTATCACAAGATACTGATACTGAAGATTCTGCAAGTTCTGTTGAAGTAAATGCTGACAATACTAGTGAGGCTGCTACAAATGAAAATGTTGATGCAGCTGCTACAAATGAAAATGGTCTGATTTGATTAAGAAGTTTGTAAGAGAGGATGCACCAGTACCTTGGAGTGAAACCTCCAGAGGAAGAGAATGGATCAAGGAGTGGAATAAAGTTGATTTTGTTCCTACGACAAATATTCTTGCTGAGCACCTGGCTAAAGCTGATGAGATGCTGATGAATGATGACTTTAAAGCACAACTCAGAGTTACTGCATTGAGTACCAGGAACCTTCAAGGTCAACACTCAATAACTCAAGCCAAGGTGAACAAAATTCAAGAAACACTGATTCAGCAAGACATGAACTTTAAACTGGATAAGAACAAATTTTTCAAGCCTGCCTTTAACAGAGTTGAGGATATTGAGAAAGCTCAGGAGAAACAGCAAGCTCAGATTGCTGAAGTACTAAAGAATCAAGCTTCTCAACAAGTTCAACTAAATGAAATCCAATCTTCAATGGAACTACTTCTCTCTCTCCTACTACCTGATGATGCCAAAAAGGGGGAGAAGGTGGATAAGTCCAAATGCTCTACTGATTTAGCACTGAAGAAAAAGGATGATGCAAATGATGACCAGGGAAACTCTGAAAAGGGTAGAGGTCATGGTCAAGGCAAAGACTCTTCATCTAGGAAAGCAAGAACTTCTACACAGAGATCAAGCTCTGATGCTGATAAAAGAATGAGTTTTGATAAACAAGTTCTGACTATTCTGATTTTCTGATACAAGGTGAAAGTCAAGAATCACAGAAGATTATGCAGACACTGAAGCTCAAGGGGAAGGAACAACAGTCTACTATCAAGACCCCAAGATACAGAAGCTGTATGAAGAAATTTTAAAAACACTATTTCTCAAAGATAATCCAGGAATGGACTTTGAAAGTCTGAAGGAAGAAGAAGCCAAACTTAAAGCAGAAAATGTCAAATCCAAGTCTAAAGCTTCTATTACTGCAAAGAAGCCTCCAAAGCCTAAGGGCATTGTGATTAAAGAGAAGACAAACTCTGAGGCAACTAAATCCACATCCAAAGCCAAATCACAAGTAGAGATAGATCCAAGGTTCAAGGGCAAAGCTAAAGTTGATGATTCTGTAAAAATCTATCTGCCAATCATGGATGAACAAGTAAATGTTGATGAAGATACTAGTCTGATTTTGAAGAAGAAGAAGAATATTTAAACAACCTCTGACAGAGCTCATGTTGTTCAAGATCAGGACTTAGTAAATTCTGATATGACAATGAAGCAAGCAACCTCTGACATAGCTCAAGTTGTCTTGATATCAGAAGATAAAGGAAAGGAAACCTCCGACATTGCTCATGTTAAACCTTCAAAAATTCTACTACCTGGGTTTACTAAAGCTCAACAATCTGCTCAACCAATGAAGACTTCAACAAATGTTTTTAAGGGTAGATTGCTTCAAGGGAAGGAAGCTAGAGATAAAATAGGACTGGGTAATGCTGATGAGAGAAGAGTAAACAACTCTACCTTAGATCCTACATCTCTTTCTGAACCAGGAGTATGAACAACTCCAGAAAGACTAAATCAATTGGAGTCTGTACAGATGGTTTACAATTCCAAGCTGAAAGAAGACATAATGCTTTATTTTATGGCAGAAGGAAGAGTATTCCAGATAAGGAAGGATGCAATTCGGTTGAAGTATTATGAAGAACTGCAACATGTTTTATTTCTACTTCAAGTGAAGAACAGGTCAACAGATGGTGCTGCCAGTTACTTAAAATCTGATATTCAAAGGCAGAAGAAACTTTAATCTGTAAAGTCTGACAGACCATACTATCCAAAGTACAGAGCTCACAATGGAGAACTAGTTGAGATGAAGCCTAATACTACCAAAATCACTACATTTTTGGGTATTAAGGGTGTTGAATTTAATCTGGAGTTTAACAAAGCTTATTCAGATCAGACTGGATCAGGAAATAAGGAAAGCAAAGATTAATGATCTCAGGGCTGCTATCTTTCAGACAGGAGAAGATACAGCTGAACTTAAAGATGTAAAAAGGAGGATATAGAATGAACTTGAATATGCTGAGAGGAGTTTGTTAAAGAACTATCTCAGAACAACTCCTGAAATTTAAGAGATCACACACTGAAGCCAAGTCAAGGACTACAACTATTAAATTTTGAAGGATATACAGGCTAAAGCTGATATCAGACTTTAAGGATGGTAAAAGCTACAAGGACTGTGAGTTGTAGTTATCTAGTCAAATTCTCATATGCATTTGTACTTAATGTTTTTGACATCATCAAATATCTATTGAACTTGTATATTATGCTAATTTACAAGTTGGGGGAGATTGTTAGATGTATTTGTGATGTCATGTCTAATAATGATTTATGTTTAGTTTTCAGATCTTGACTAACAGGACAATTCATGACTTAACTGGAAATCAGTACTTATACTGAAGTCAGAATTTAAGTTATAAGATCTTAAGTTATCAGAAGATATTCATCAGAAGATAATATCAGGACATAAGAAGACATTCAGATAAGGAAGGCGGCTGATTGAAAGGAAAGAAGATCAAGACTAAAATAAGAAGAGATATGCATGGAGAAGAATTCTATGAAGAATAGAAGACTTGGAGGAAAAGATAACTAATTGATATATTTTAGGATACAGAATCATATTCGATATCAATTAGAAGATTATCTTGTAACTGTGTGTCTATATAAACACATCATAGGGTTTACACTAAAAGTGTTATCATTATCAAGAATATTATTCATTGTAACCCTAGCAGCTCTTAGTGATATTGTTCATCATTGAAAGAGAACAGTTCCATTACAATACTGTTTTATTAATAAGATTATTCTTTGTTACATACTTGTGTTCTTAATTTGATTTGATTGTACTATACACTGTATTCAACCCCCTTCTACAGTGTGTGTGACCTAACAAGGTGGTTCAGCAGGATCCCCTCACGAAGCATCCACTCCTGGAAAGAGTTTAGAGGAGCCTTCCTCAGAAGATTCAAAGCCAATAAGACATACGAAATGCACATGTGTCACCTGGAAACCATCCGCCAATATGACAATGAATCACTCTCATCCTATATGCGGAGGTTCTAGGAAGCAATCAATAAAATCTCGAATCTTGATGAGCGGGAAGCACTGAGCATATTTCGAAGGAACCTGGATCCGGAACACAATGAAAGGTATATTGTTGAGCTGATCAACAAGGAGCATCAGAGCCTAGTTGCTGCTTACTCAATGGCAGCCAGATTCATCAAGGAAACAGATGTGCTCCAGGACATGAGGATGACCCGAAACGGGGGATCCAGGAGCAAAAACTCTGATGACCAACCGAAAGGGGGTTACCATTAGGAGAAAAAGTTCAAGTAAAGCCAACAGGCCTAGCAGACAAACTTGGTGCAAAACACTCTAATATTTCAGAGGCTCGGTCCTAAGACAGAATCTAAAAGCGACCCTGGTCCAACTAGGCAAGCCAGAGAGCCTAGACAAGAGCCAGATTGGACACCACTAAACAGGACCCGGGAAGAGATATTAAAGGAGATCAAGAGAAAGCCATTATATTACCCACCAAAGCCTATGCAGTCTCCCCCAGAGAGCAGGCCTTACAATAGGCAATGCGACTATCATGAAACCCATGGGCATAAAACTGAAAATTGTCTCTCTCTCAAATACTTTATTGAAGACCAAGTAAAGAAGGGTAACCTGAATCAGTACATCTCCCGGGATACAAACCAGAAGGAAGACAGACGAAAAGGAAAGAATGTAGTGACTGTAGTCCTAGGGGGGTCATACTCCCCTCCTACGAGCCCGGGCTCAGGAAATGAAATACTCTCCATTCAATCATACCCGGAGATGGTAATCTCATTCAGCATCAAGGATTATGAAGGGGTCAACCCGAATCACAATGAAGCATTGGTGGTGACACTTGATATCTTTGATAATGAGGTCAGGAGAATGCTGATAGACAATGGTTCTTCAGTAAACATACTCTTCAAGCATACTGTGGACCGGATGAAGCTAGGGAGCGTGCGCTCAAATGAATGCCGAGAGGACCCCCTCTATGGGTTCGGGAATAACTTGGTCCCGATCCAGGGAACCTTATACTTACCAGTAATATTTGGGTCAGTTCCAAACCAAGTCACCCATGCGATAAAATTCTACGTGATCAACACTCCCTCATCCTAAAACAACATAATTGGCCGATCAGCTCTAACCAGGATCCAAGCAATCACCTCCATATTACACTTGAAAATCAAATTCCCAACTCCAACGGGGGTAGGAGAAGTTAAGGGAGACTATGAGGTCACTGAAAGATGCTATAGCCAAGCCCTGATCATGGCTGAAACTCACCAAGACAACAAGAGGAAGGTCGTAGTGCTTCGCAAACAGCAAATCATTAAGAAACATCGCACTCACTCAAGGGATGATACGAGAAAAGAAGTCCAGATTATAGATTCTATCCCGGATCCAAAAGAAACCAAACCAAGCTCGAAAGAGCAAAAAAGAAACCAAGTCACAACATAGATTGAATTGAGCCCAGGCCTCGTCCAAGGCGATCCTACTGTGCAAGCAACCAACCCTGAAATAAGTGAAGTAGGGGAAAGCAACCAAAAAGAAATGACAGCCCAGGGTTAGGTCTACATGATGAAGAACACAGATGCCCGGATCCAGCAGTTGGTATCAAGCATGGATCATGCCAAGATTGAGGCTACTATAGAAATGGAAATAATTTTGATCAATGTAAGCGATCCTTCTAAGAAGGTAAAGATAGGATCCAGACTCGAGGCTATTTCAGAGAAGACCTGGTATCATTACTCCGAGGGTACTCCGATATATTTGCTTGGAGCCCAAGAGACATGCCTAGGTTGGATGAATCCATAGCAATGCATAGCTTGGACGTCAACCCCGAGAGGAAACCAGTTAAGCAGAAGAGAAGAAATTTTGCGCCAGAGAGGCAGAAAGCAATAGATGAAGAGGTTAAGAAACTACTGAAAGCTAAGATCATATACGAGGTCAAGTACCCAAAATGGTTAGCAAATGTTATTATGGTGAAAAAAGCAAACGGGAAATGGAGAATGTGTGTCGAATACACTGACTTGAATAGTGCATGTCCCAAAGATCCTTATCCCTTGCCAAATATTGATCAATTGATCGACGCCACATCCGGGCACGTAATTCTGAGCTTTATGGACGCCTACTCGGGGTACAACCAAATTAAAATGAATCCGAAAGATATCTTGAAGACAACCTTCATCACCCATAGGGCGGTCTATGCCTACATAATGCTGCCTTTCAGATTGACTAAAGCGGGAACAACCTACCAGAGAGCAATGAATAAAATCTTCAAAGACCGGATTGGAAGGAACCTTGAATCCTATATTGACGACATGATTGCAAAGTCCACAAGCATCCCCGGTCACATAGGAGACCTAAGAGAATGCTTTGACAACTTGAGAAAATACTCACTCAGGCTCAATCCAGAAAAGTGCACATTCGGAGTATGAGCAGGAAAATTTCTTGGATTCATGATAAGCAACCGGGGAATTGAAGCCAACCCAGAAAAGTTAAAGGCGATCCAGGAGATGAAGCCCCCTAGGACCCAAAAGGATGTTCAGAAGCTAGCAGGGTCACTGGCGGCACTTAGAAGATTCATCTCAAAGCTAGCTGAGAGATGCCTACCCTTCTTTGACTTATTGAAAGGAGCAACCAATAAGAGAGAAGTCAATAGGAACCCGGAATGCCAAAGCGTATTTGAAGAAATTAAAAGGTATCTTTCTCAACCCCCTGTGTTAACCAAAGCCCAATCCGGGGAGCCCCTATCCCTTTACCTATCAGCAGGGACCCTGGCAGTCGGAACAGCCCTGATCAGGGAAGAGAATGGTAAACAACAACCAGTTTACTATATGAGCCAAGTACTAAAAGACGCGGAAACCCGATACCCAAGGCTAGAAAAGTTTGCCTTTGCCTTGATCACAGCATCCAGGAAGCTCAGACACTACTTTCAAGGAAGAGAGATCCGGGTTGTAACTAACCAACCCTTGAGGAAGATAATACACAAGCCAGATGTCTCGGGAAGGTTGGTAAATTGGGCGGTTGAGCTAAGCTAATTCAACTTGAGTTTCATCCCAAGAACAACAATCAAAGCCCAGGCGTTGACCGATTTCATAATAGAATGCAGCTTCCCGGAAGACGAGCCTAGGCCTATGAGCATTGACCCTGAGAGCAGCAATGACAATAACCCGGGAGCCTGGGCTCTCAAAGTTGATGGATCATCAACAAATGAAAGATCAGGAGCAGGACTCATTCTAAGAAGCCCAGAAGGCTTCATAATTCAAACTGCCATATCCTTTGACTTCGCAGCAACCAACAACCAGGCAGAGTATGAAGCGCTGATAGCAGGATTGAAGCTAGCAAAACCCTCGGGATCCAGGATCTCAAAATCTACAGCGACTCACACATCGTAGTAAAGCAAACAAACGACAAGTACATAGCCAAGGATCCAGTTCTAGCTAAGTACCAGGCTCTGGTCCAAAGCTACCTTGCCTTAATACCAAAAACACAAGTCCTTCAAATCTGCAGAGAGGAGAATTCAGAGGCTGATACACTATCTAAGCTGGTTCAAAACTCATCAGACCTAGATTGCTCCGTCTACTTAGAAGAGTTACATAGACCAAGCATAGAATCTAAAGAGGTCATGGAAATAGACAACAGCCCGAATTGGATGACTCTATTTATCAACTACTCGGAGAAGGGAGAGCTCCCGGAAGACAATGGGAAGGCTCAAAGGTTAAAAGCCAAAGCAGCAAAATTCTTCATTGAAGAGGGGATACTCTAGCGCCGGACCTTCTCATCTCCAATCCTAAAGTGCATTGGCCCAGGGGAGGCACAGTATTGTCTGATGGAAGTTCACGAAGGGATATGCGGGGATCATATATCCGCAAAGGCCCTAGCTCACAAGATCATAAGACAAGGGTACTACTGGCCAACTATTCACCAGGATGCAATAGATTTTGTGAAAAAATGCAAGGAATGCCAGCTCTTCAGCAATGTGACCCAGATGAGCCCAGTCATACCCTCCTCAGTCTTGTCACCAATCCCCTTTACTGTATGGAGCATTAATATCATGGGACCCTTCCCCAGGGCCAAATGAGACATCAGGTACTTGCTAGTCTCAATTGATTATATGACCAAATGGGTAGAGGCAAAGGCCATGAGAACAATAAATCAGCAAGATTGCATCAAGTTCATGGACAACATCTTGATGAGGTTCAGGATCCCGAGAGTACTGGTCTCGGATAACGGGCCACAATTTGTTGGATCAGAATTTGAATCCTACCTTCAAGAGCGGGGTATCCGGCACAAGAAATCTTCTGTAGCCTACCCTCAAGGGAATGGCCAAGTAGAAGTAACCAACCGGATCCTTCTCTAGGGGATCGAGAAGAGGCTCAGGGAAAGCAAAACCAAATGGCCAGAAGAGTTGCCTAATGTACTATGGGCATACAAAACAAGCCCAAGAACAAGCACAGGAAAAACACCCTTCAAACTGGCTTATGGAACTGAAGTTATGCTACCAATTGAAATAGGATCCCCCTCCCATCAAGCAATCAATTTTGATGAAATAGCAAATGAGGAGGGGCTCAGAATAAATATTGATCTAATTGATGAAGTCCGAGACCAGACGGTGGCACGGATGGAGAAGTACAAGGAAAAAACTAAAGAGCACTTCAGCAAGAAGTCCCGGGTCAAAAACTTTCAAGTTGGAGACCTGGTACTTCGAGACACAGAAGCTTCAGATCCTACAAACACTAGGAAGCTAATGTCAAGGTGGGAAGGCCCTTATAAAATCAAGGAAGTTCTAAGGCCGGGAACATACAAGCTCATGAACATGGATGAATCCGAGGTCCCGAACACTTGACATGGACTCAGGCTCTAGAAAATTCTATCAGTAGAAAAAGCAAAAAAAAACCTTTTAGCCTATGGCAAGCAACCATTGTATGAAAATTCCAAATCAATGAAAAGAGTTTTCCTTTCTCAAAAAGTTATTTCTTTTACCTTAGGAGTAAAGCAAAAACAAAACAATCAGGATATGATCTCATACCCGGATTGGAAGCAGAAAAGAAAAGCAGAAAACCCGGATAGAAATTTAAATCCGGATTAACAGCAACCACTATTTACTTAGAAATTTTCTAAGTACATAAAGCAAAATATCAAAAGCAATCATCAGTCCGGATTGTCAGCATACCCGGATTGAAAGCAAATACTAAAAATACAAGCAATCATCAATCTAGATTGTCAGCATTCCCAGATTGAAAGCAAATATTAAAAACAAAAGCAATCATCAATCCGGATATAGCGTAATACCCGGATCGAAAGCAAATATTAAAAGCAAAAATTAACCCGGATAAGCATCCAAATCTGGGTTGAAAATAGCAATTATGTAAGATTATTCTCAGTACATAAAGCAACAAAAGCAAAAAAAAAATCCGAATTGGGGTCAAACCCGGATTGGAAGCCAATATAAAAAGCAAAAATTTACCCGGATAAGCATCCTGGGTTGAAAACAACCATTATGTACTTGGATTTTTCTCTAGGTACACAAAGAAGCAAAAGAAACCATCAATCCGGATATGGTATCAGACCCGGATTGAAAGGAAAAATAAAAAGCAAAAATCAACCCTGATAAGGCTTCATACCCGGAACCACCCGACTATAAACCCAATCCGGGTTGGGGGACATAGCCACAGCCCGGGTAAAAATCATTTGTGCACTAAATATTTTTTAAGTGCCAGCAACAACTCTGGTTAGAGTCCAACCCAGGATCCGGATCAAGCAACAAAGTGAACTGACCCGGGTTGGCCGTCCAACCCGGATCAAAAGCTTAAACAAGTGCGATATCTTCTAAACAAGCGAGTTAACAAAGCAAATCTGATTAAAAATAAGATCCGGATTGCCACAAATCCGGATAGGTCCAAATATTACAAATTGTTCGCAAATTATCCGGAATCAAAGTACGAGAATCAGAAATCCTAGAAAATTAAAATTACATGGGCAAGACCCGAAAAAGCTTAACAAAGCTGCAGCAAATCTAAAGGAAACTGGGGCTAGGGCCATCATATGGTTCCGGTTCACCCCGACCCTCTTCCACAGCTGACTTGGCTGCAAGGAACTCCCGAATGAAGCTATCCCAGTTGGTCATGGGGTCGGACTTAATGTGCCTCTCCGCAACAAGCCAGGCCCTGCGGACCTCCGGGACTCCATCCTGGGCCACCTCGAAGTCATAAACATCGCTAGCTTTGAACTCGGCGATGATAGCTTCCTTGTTCAGATTCTCCTTAGCAGCCAGATCAGATTTAAGCTTCTCCACCTCCTTGGCAAGACCATCAGCCCGGGCTGTCTCACTCTTCAGCTGCTCATTTAACCCGGATTCGACAGTCTTGAAGCCCTCTCGGGCCTCATCCAGCTCATCCTTCAGACCTTCGGCTCGAATCTTCTCAGACCTGGTCCGATTGTTAGCCTCCTAGACCTCGGTGAAAGCTATATCGGAGCAGATGGATATGGTACTCCCAACCTGGAAGAAGACAAAGAAGAACTAAGAAACCAAGTGGGAAAAGCGATCCGGGCATAAGATAATAAAAACAACCTGAATCTCACCTGACCCCATTGCCCGGTCACCCTCTTGAAAGCTGCTGCCATGCTAGAGCCCTCAACCACCTCCCAGTCATCCTCGGAGGGGATGCTAGACATGAAACCAGCCAAATCAACCAGGGACTTGGTCCCCACCTTCACAGGATTCTCATCCGGACCTTTCCCTTCCGAGTCACAGATGACCCGACTTGAAATGGAAGCTTTGCCCCGGGGAGGCTTGGTTGGGACTGATTTCCTTTTCTTCCTTGGGGGATCCTCGTTATCCGGAATCTCCTGAACCTCGGGCTCAAAGTCCCCTGCATCATGGCCCGAATTCGAGACGTTCTGAGGGACAGAAGATTCAGCCCCGCCCTCGATGTCAGCAGACCCGGATCAAGATCCTGGGGCCCCCTTAGTGGTCTTGAAGGCCAGGCCAAGAGTATTGAATGTTGCGGCATAAGCGGAAGAAGATATGATTCCGAGAAAGTCACGATTAAAATGAGGCAGACCTGTAGAAAAACAAGAAAAGGGGGTCAAATTCCGGAATAGGAAGATCCGGGTCAAAATGCATAATAAAGGACCTGGATCAGGACAAAACAAAATTTGTAGTACGACTCAAAAGCGAATAGGACCAGGATCCGGATCAACAAGCGAAGCAAGAGACCCGAATCAAGGGCCAACATTTTCTCAAAACAAATTACAACTCAAAAGCAAATAGGACCAGGATCCGGATCAACAAGCGAAGCAAGAGACCCGGATCAAGGGCCAGCATTTTCTCTAAACAAGTTACAAGTCAAATGCAAATAGAGAAAGCAAATCTAAACAGAACAGCCGATCTGGATCATACAAATAGAAATGGGGCAAGAATCCGGATCAACGGACGAAGCAGGCGACCTAGACCAAGAAACCAAAAAGTTAAAACTAAAGGAAACATATAAACCAGAACAAGCAAGGAGAAAAACAAGAGATCTAAGGGGAAAGGACCCGGATCTATATATTTAAAAACTTACAGCTGAGCTTAAAGAGCAGCTTGTGGTTCATGAAAGTGTCCCGGGTCGGCTGAAATCCGAGGGAATCACAGAAGGTCCTCATTTGGGACAAGGCCCAGCCTTCAAGTACAGCCGGAATGAAATTTGTCTGAATGCCTTCCATTGTAAAGTAAGGGAGATAAGCTAGATCATATCCCTTCAGCAGAATGATCTCCTCATTCCAGAACTTTAAGGAGGTCTGGTGCATAATAGGCTTGGCTCTACCCGGGCCATACCCACACTCCGCAGCCCGGAACCTAATCTCGTAAAAAGGTTTCTGGCTGGATTTGGAAAGATAGAAGATTTGGTGGAAGAGCTTCAGGGTTGGCAGGAACTCGGACTTGTTACAACAGGAAATGAACCAGGTCATAGAATTTATCCCATTCGGTGTGATCTGCATTGGGGATATCTTGTACACATGCTTGCAGAGGTGTTTGATAAACATATGGCAGCGGGGGCTCCATCCGGATCTAAGATGCTCCATCCAGACCGGGACAAACCCATCTTTCGGGCGGTGATAGATCTTTTCATGAGGTTCCGGCCACCTCCACTTAACATCAGGGGTCAATTGGAACGCAGTCGGACCGCCTCATCCATCTCAGCCGGGTCCGCCTCGGAGTATAAGTCTTTCAGTTGATAATGATCCCGGCTTATAGGGAACTCGGCGAACATCCTCTCGAGAGCTTCCTGGTTATACACCCCGGGGTGACCATTAGGCTGTCTGTCATACCTAACCCTACCATAATAGACCTCGTTATCAATATCTGTGGGCTTCTCAACAAAGTGGTACTTTACATCTATCCAATAGCCCTCAGGTGTGAAGGGGAACGAATTCCCTGGGATCTTCTTGTACCTGAACTTCGAGATTATCTTGGCGGAAGGAGAGGCTTTCTTAACCATATCTACCTAGATCTGCATCCTCTCGGTCGAATCCGGATCACTCCCCTCGCTAGAAAAAACCCGGGAAACAGTTAAAAGCTCTTCTGGGAAGCCTTTTGATCCGGACCATATACCTATTAAAATCAAGGTGAGTTAGTCTGGATTCCTAAAATTTTTAAGTTTTTTGCTAAGCGGTCCGGATCAAGAACGTTATGTTAATCTTTC
Organism: Apium graveolens; assembly: GCF_009905375.1. Lineage (NCBI taxonomy): Eukaryota > Viridiplantae > Streptophyta > Magnoliopsida > Apiales > Apiaceae > Apium > Apium graveolens. Next base: position 45,671,668 of record NC_133653.1, read on the forward strand.
CATAACCTAATGATCTGGACCGCCAATGCAAGTCCAACCCAGAAAAACATCAATGAGCCGGATCACATATACTGAAAACAAAAGCAACCCCTTAAACACCCATCCCAAAACCAAAACCAAATCGGGTAACAGGAAACATAATAGGACCCAGATCAAAAGCCTTGGCATAGATCCGGATCTAGACAGCTAGTATAAAGCTCGAAATACCCTAAATCATGCAGTTCTACCCAAGTAAATTTCTCTAGATCCGGGTCTCACTCCCCGTACCCGGATCATATCAAAACCCTTACCCACAAATAGTTTGCCCGAAAATCAAATAGCAAAATATGTGATTCTCACATATACATACATCCATTTTAAGCAAGAACACCAAGAACAGACTTCAAAAACCAAGAAAAATTAAACACAAAAACCAAGTTGTTCGAACCGAAATCATAGCAAGAAACCCCAAAATCTACAGATCTAACAACAAAAGTGCAAAGTCAATTAAACAGAAACCAACAACAAAAGAAACCCGAAAACCAAACAAATCTGCTATTAAATCGAAGCATACAAAACTCGAAAAAGTTGAATAGCTCGAAAAGGAAAGCAAAGAAGGGAGTAATAGAACTTACAAATCGCAAGCAAACGGGTAAGAACGGCGACACAGCTGCGGAGAACTACAACCGAGAAGGCAACACTTTGAAATATTTTTTGTGAGAAAAAGAGAGATGTGACTGTCGGTTTTCATTTTTGGTGAGAGAATAAAGAATAAATTGGAAGAGGGGAAGCAGCCTTTTATAGGCCCATGAAGGAGTAACTCCCCCTGCCACGTGGCAACCAGGGATTCGTCTACCCAGAAGTTACAAAATATGTATATATACACATATATACATACTTAAAGAGCATTAAACCCCATAATGATTATGGGCCGATTTTCTAGGGAGTAACTGCCGAAATTTCAAATTCATGGGAGGGAAAAATCTGAAAAACGTTACAAATTCTACAGAACCTGCAGCCTCCTACACGGATCATTGACACCTACCTGGATGAAAGTGTATCCAGACCTACGGACATCAAATGAGAAGAAATTTTCCCAAAGCACCCAAATTCTTCTACCTTAATCCGGATTGGCATCTACTACACCAGACCTAGATTGCGGGGCAACCAATGAGCAGAAATTTTTCTAAACAGCTAAATTCTAGATGCGGATTGGCGGGCAACCAGGGAGCAGAAATTTTTCTAAAGCAGCCAAATTCTTCTAACTTAATCCGGATTGGCATCTACTACACCAGATCCGGATTGGGGGGCAACCGGGTGCAGAAATTTTCCTAAAGCAGCCAAATTCTTCTACCTTAATCCGGATTGGCATCTACTACACCAGGTTCGGATTGGAGGACAACCAGGTGGCAGAAATTTTTTCTAAAAGCAACAAAATTCTTCTACCTTAATCCGGATTGGCATCTACTACACCAGATTCGGATTGGGGGGCAACCAGGGAGCAGAAAATTTTTCAACAACAGCTAAGTTCTTCTACCTTAATCCGGATTGGTATCTACTACAACAGATCCGGATTTGGGGCAACAAATATCAAAAAAAATTCTAAGGCAACAAAAGTCCACCTACCTTAATCCGGATCTATCCCTTCAACACTAGACCCGGATAGGGGGTAACAGAGAAGCAGAATTTTTTCTCCTAAAGCAATAGCTATGTGATACTACTCTACTCCCTCATCCAGAAAATCTACATAAGGGAGTGGGGGGCAAATGATAGGGTATAAGCAACCTGATTAGGGCCCATCTTGGATCTAAGGGGTATTAGACTCAATTGATGAACCAAGACCCCCCTCACCCGGCGCAATCGAGTGGAGAGACCCAGGCTCAAGGCCAACCTAGGACCTGGATGATCTCCCAGCAAGGATTCAACCCAGGGCCCAGCCTATAACCTGGATCACCTGCCTACCCGGATTCGGCCCAGAACCAGAATCACCCTGAGGGGGGTCCCAGCAAGCACATGCACATTCCACAACCCGCCAAGGAAGGGTACGTGGGTACGTGACGATGACAGCTATCAACAACCAACATATCAGACAAACACGGTGCGTGTCAGAAGGCCGTTAGGACACCCTGAAGGTGGTCCTCCCTTGGACACGTGTATGCAATCCACCCAAGTCTGGCGTCCTCCGCCTCCAAGAACCAACGGCTCTGATCTAGAGGTACCAACCCCTAAACCCTACCTTGGGGCTATATATACCAATATGGTGTAGTGGTAAGAGGTTGTATAGTTAAATGAAATAACTTGAGTTTGATTCCCACAAACCACATCTTTTATATAAATATTAAAAATAGTGGTAATTTAGTCTTTTCAATGAGACTTTTTAATCTCATGAAATTATACCCTTGTTCTCCTATTATACCCTTATTCTTCTATTATATATAGAAGAGATTATATATTCTTTTTTTATCGTAGGTAATCCGCAGCCGCTACTCTTCGGGTGCGCACCGGTTAAATCCTACGGGCTCATGCAATAGCCAGCAAACCACGTGAACCAAGGTAAACCGCATTTAAGCGATAGACTCTGACTCAGGAGGCATAATCATAAATTCTCCTCCCGTGGGATTCGAACCTGTGACCAAGAAGATAGTTTTCCTCACTTTAACCAACTGAGCCAACCCTTGCATGTTGAATTATATCTTTCGCTTGTTCGTCAAAAAAAACTGGAAATGATTATTTTATGTTTTAAAAGATCTCTTTAGTTTTGTAAATACTCGTATCAAATTTAATATTGTTCAGAGGGGTGCCAACTGTATGACAGCTCAGCTAAGTTATTACTGTTGACATAGAATCAGCTCCCATGCTATCAGTAAATTTTGACAAATAATAAGCTTTCTGATAGTGTATTAAGGTATCAATTCAAGATTCTATATTGAAACAATGCATACGGAGGTTCAAGGCAATATTATCTGCAAATATCATAACGCTCAAGATGAAGGTACCATCAATAGCAGCACACTGCAATCCCAGAAATGCCGGTAAGACGAACAAACTTGTATTTAGAATTAAAACTGAAAAATCAAGCATCATAATTTAAGCATTACCCATTGTTGGAAATTCATGTTAGCTCTTTTCTTTCAAGATTTATAAGAATCTGCATCAGTCTTAGCTGTAGACAGTTTGTCTTGAGCTCTGGATCTGGATTTTACTTCAGTCTAACTTCGGACAGAGACTGCACTTGGTGAATATGACAAGCCTTTGACGTCCCACTCATTCAAACCTTGTTCCTTAAGCAGAAAATTCTAGTTCTTTGTGTTGTGCAATTAGTTTGTTAACTTCAGTGCTAATAGATGTAACTATCTGCTAATCCTTCAAGCATAACGTTACACTTAATTAAAGGAAACTTGTGTACCCCTCAAAAATGAAACAGGCACATACACAACCATTAAGGTATTAATCAAGGTAAAATTCATTTGCTCTGTTATCACTTATCACAAAGATCCAACTGATTAGAAAGAGAAGTTGTAACCAACCAAAAAACACATAACAGTTATTCAATAGTCTGCAAGACAGTCTGCAAGACAGTACTTCTTTAACTTGGTACATAATGAAATACATCTTGTCGAGTTCAGAACTTCTTCTTCAGAATTCCATCAGCAACAGCCAGCACCTTGAAACAATTTCATATACATATGCGCCACGCCGGGCCTAAGAGAGTAAGTAGGACATTCAAAGCAGATCAGCTCAGCAACTATACCTGCAATGTGAGTCCGTGTGAGTGTAATTACAATAAGAAAGACTATGCAACCCATGCTCATACAAGTATATAGTGCTTTTAGGAGTGTAACTTTGGAATATGTCAAATTGTGGTTATAACAGCATACTTGGTCTACAAACACTTAATACTTCATTTGATTGGCAAGTGAATTTCAATAAATCAACTAACATATAACAATTATATTAATAACGAGGATAGTAGAAGTAGGAACATGCAAATGGTCAAGGAAGACTATGTATATGCTTTTCATAAGTTCTATCTAAACTTAAACATTTCTTCGTCTAAATTAATTACACCATTCAAAGTTCGGAGGTCGTATGTATTTCACTCACAGGTCATAACCACCTGACCCACTAGTCCAGAATAATTACTTTACTGCAAAAGAATTGCAAGAGGAGACAGAAGCACAAGTTCCTAAAAGCATTTTCCTATTTTTGTATATATAAAATGACTCTGGCTTGTGTATTACAAGCTACAAGGTAACCACAGCAGAGTATGCCAACATATAACCATACATTCTTACTTCAAAATATAACTCAGTCATGTCGATTTGTGAAAGCAGAGATCTGCATCGATGTAATTTGCAAGGGCAATATAATTTTCTTCAATTGTTCATTACAACTTCAAAACATTTAGTCTAAGACAGCTCCCCAGTGGAGTAACATGGGCATTCTACCTTAGACTTTCCCAGACACGTTAGATTGATTTCGGGTGGGGGAACAGCAGGTTAAAATGCAGAATTGAATCGGACTTTGCAACAACACATTGACTTTGTCAAGACGCGTGAAGATTTATTTATATACTACCAACTTAAGTTAATAATGAACATGATTAAAAAAACATTAACTTGGATTTTATGCTCTACCAAGACAACTTATATTGCAATGTGTATACTGGACAAGTAATAACAGAATTTCACAATGTTGTCTAGTCAACAAACTAAGAACCATATCCTTCTTTTTTACAAATTACTTGAGAACCACAATTCATTGCAAGTGATATGCTTTCAGAAAATAAACACAGAAAGAGTGACAAAGATTACATATCATAAAGTAAGTTTAATTAGCAGAGAGGAGGGGAATGAAACATAATATCAAAATCCAAATTTCTCACACCCTAGACATATCCAAAATATCCAAACATATATTTACAATAGAGTATGCAAGATATATACGAATCAATGACTAAAATCAGGAGATATACACTTTTATCAACTTACCACCAGAACACCCATGATCACTCACTTTGTGAATTTCAAGGGTGACTTTCCGCCTTCGTACATCACCAGGCTCTCCATGAAGGAAGCGTCCACATTACAGAGCTCATGCAATAATGAGAAATCCTCTGCATCCCTACGCCTACCATATCCAAGATCTTTATAATGCATAGTCTTCAGATTACATGAGAATATGCCACTAACGCCCAGGCGGTCCCGTGATGGATACTTCTCTAGTAAAATTGTTTCAGCCTTCGTGATATTTCTGGCAAACCCGCCTTCAAGCTCAACTCTAAAACGTAAATTCCAAGAGAGAACTCCATTTTCCTGCCTCATCAACCACATATGATAGGGATTAACAGCCACTCCATTACTCCATTGTACATCAGAAACACAAAGAGCAAGTGAATGTTCAAACTCCATTAGCTTAAATTTAGCATCAACTCCCAAACAATTGGAAACCTTCTTAGGAAACTTCACTTCCCCAAATACCTCACTATCAAAGTCAAATGACAACATCCACAGATCCTTACTATCGCCATCTCGATACTTGAGGGCCTTTTCATTTCCAACCAGTAGAAACTACCATTAATATAAACCCCATCACCCGAACCAATTCTTGGAACGACAGGGTCTTTTATCTTCCTCCATGTCTGTTTCCGCAAACTATAAACCTCAACCTTAGGCGATTTCATATGTACCACATCAATAACAACCCTAACAACTCTATAATCATTACTGTTTGTACTAAAACCCAACCCGACAAAACAATAACTTCTAGACCGGTTATCAACAAGGTTCTTGAAACAACTCGAAAAAAGAGTTCTGTGGGATTTAATACAAGGGTTCCAGAGATACAAGTGTCGAGAATTATAAAAAAGATGTGAATCAGTTAATAACATAAGGCCGTCTACTGAAACAACCAAATGTAAGCCTCCACTCTTAGTATTAAAGGGAACCTCATATTTTTCGATAAGTTTGGAAGTTTCAGCTGAAACATATGAACATTGTTTGTCTAGAGAAAGGTATGGAGGGAGTATAAACACAGCATTATCATGAGAATGGGAAATAGCATGCTTAATTTGAGCAGAAATGGAATTAGGGTTAGTAATAAGAGAGTACCATTTCTTGTTCACTGATGTTGACCTGATCAGGGCTTTGACCGGTAATCTTGTGAGGATGTTAGCGGCCATTTCTTGAGGAAGATCATCAAACGACGTCGTACTGTTCTTGGTCGCCATTGTTGTTGAAGCTAGGTATTTAAGCGGAGAAGAAATAACTGTTTGAGTGATGGTTGAGTGATACTCGCCTAATTATTCAAACAAAAATCGGCTTTAGTAGAGTCTAGAGTTTGATGGATAATTTTTCTGTAATTTCCCAATTTTAATGGATTTACTATATTTTCTTATTATTTATTTATTTACTATCTCTATCTCAAATTTTATTTTTTTATCGTACATAACCCGCAGCCGCTACCCTTCAGGTGCGGAACGTGAACCAAGATAAACCGCATTTAGCGACAGGCTCTGACTCAGGAGGCATAATCATAAATTCTCCTCCGTGGGATTCGAACCTGCGACCAAGAGAATAGTTATCCCCTCTTTAATCAGTCAAGCCAACCCTTGTGGACTTCTATCTCAAATTAATATGACAAACTAGGTGATTATCTACCTTTTTAAGTTCTTAGAGCAAGTCAAATAGTTTACTAATAGGTTTTTTATAAATATTATAAAATATTAATTATTAGTGATTTAAGACATGATTTTGAATTTAAACTCCAATAATGATCTTTATCTTCATTCCTTAATATTATAATAATAATAAAAATAAATTTGAATGGGATATGAAAGGAAGAGAGAGAGAGAGAAACTAAAAAGAAGAGAGAGAAATCATTTTTTTATTGATAAAAATGAAATAAGGGATGACTTGTGGTTCCTTAAAGTTAAGGCATAGGAAAAGTGTTTCAGTGATATAAGGAATTACTAAGACACTGTTTGAGTGCAATTTTTTGGCATATTTCTTATATTTGGAGTTAAGAGCAAGTTTAAGGGATCTGTTGGACTTGCTCATATGTACCTTGTTAAGTGGTCGTTTGGGAAATCTTAAAATAAGTAACTTATGACTTAAAATGAATAAGTGTTAAATAAGTGATAAGTTGATAAATACTTATAAGTTTTATAAGTGTTTGGATAAACTTACTTATAAGTCAGATTTTTTTTACTTAAATGGATTAAAATAAATAATTATTAAATACAATTATCTAAATTCATGAATTTTAAATTAAAAAATATTTTAAAATTTTATTTTAAACTCAAAATTTTTTAAAAAAAAGTGAAAAAATACAAATAAGCTGAAAAAAAGTACGTCACTGCTAACATTCAACTTATCAGTTTATAAGTTGTAAATTTAACTTATAAGTTGGGTCGACAAACACTCGTCGATAAGTTGTTGCGGACTTATAAGCCAATAAGTTGGCTTATTAGAATCCCCAAACAGGCCCTAAGTGTCTCAAACTTAATGATAAGACTTTTTTGTTCCATAAAACCACCTCTACAATCTACCATGTGACAAAGTAAAATTAGTTTGTACTTTTATCGATCATTTTTTTACTAGCTTCAAATCCCGTGCGAGGCATGTGCATAATCTAACATTAACTATTATAAAATTTATATACATGTTTATGAAATGAATATATTTTCTGTTACGAGTTTATTTATGTATAATCTTTATTGTATGAACGAGCTTTTTCGGCATGTGTATTTTATATTCCCAAATGCGATACACACAATTTCAAAATTAATATGTTAATGAAATGTACATATCATATAATTGAAAAATATGTTATGGTGTGATATGTACTTTTTTTTAATTTTGTATCGAATGACTAATAAATGATCTTTGTAAAAGATGTACTTCAAAGTGTTTAAATTTTTTTAAAATTCCATAATTGTTATAACATTGAAATTCATTTTTTGACAAGATCATATTTATCGATTACGAAAAAATTGAGTTCATTTGTGTTAGTTACCTTAATTTCATATATCTTGTATGTATGTTTGTTTGTGTATATGCATGTATATGTATGCATGTGTGTGTATATATGTATGTATATATGTATTTTAATTTTAAATGTATGAAAATAAGTTATACGATAAATAATTTGACACAAATACATGTGTATTGTGAACTTATAATACAAGTATTATATATATCTAAATAAGAAAACAATATTTGTTTTTTCGTTCGAATTTAAGTTTCTTGTAAATGGAATAATTAAAATGTGACATACGACATTAAATGCGTTAATAATATATATATATATATAATATTAGAATTTTATTTTATACTTATAAAATATATATGTAATTATAAGTATAAGTTCTCATTATACAATAATGGAATAGCAATACTATATAATTATTAGTAATTAATGAGCTAGATGTAATTAAAATATGTTATTAAATTTGCAATTTATTAGTACATATTTATGAGAGATAATTAAGTAATTTTAAATGAATAAATTGTCTCAATAAACCCCTAATTGCTCTATTATATATATATAACTAGGGACTTTTGCCCGTGCTACGCAAGTTTGTTATCCGAAAATTTGTTAAACATAAATTGTTATATAAATGAGAAAAAAATCGGTATATCGTATTCCGAGATGATGAACTCTTAATTATATTAACGAACAAATAAAAATACATAAAGATGCACCAAAAAAATATAATCGTCATTTTCAAAGAAAAATACAGGAACTTTTTGCTTGATTAATATCTCATATCAATGTCAGGATTATATTCGCTACAAAGATTTCAGCGTTAAACAATTGACGATTATAATAAGTGAACATAGTAACAATATGAATGCTTTGTTAATTAATATAACGCGTACATTACTTAACGGAAACAGAAATGTGTAACAGTGTGGCCAAATAGACTATTCGCCTTCTTATAATTACACTTTACTATATTAGTCTTTTGTATGACACTATTTTTGTTGGGAGATGCAATATATAAAATACTTTAACTCTAATGTCCCCACAAATGTCATGTTGTGTTTAACAATATCTGTATGTTTAATTGTACAAACAGTTAAATCTCGATATTATAATACTTTATAACTTCTGAAATATGGGTTAAATATATCTAACTTTGGTGAATCTAAAATTAAGTAATATGGTTTAATATCATATATGTTAGGATAAAATATAAAGTTTTTCATACAATGATAAAATATTCTTTTAATTTAATATTAGTAACAAATTATCCCTTTAATATCATTCTAAGCAATAATATAAACAAACTAATGATAACTGATCTTCTGTATAATTATAAATTTTATCGACATTTTATATTTAATGTAAAATACATTTGATCGAAAATGACAATAGTTTATCCATGGTAATTTAATTAGAATATATTAAAGGTCATACAAAATTTAAAGGTAAATAATGCATAAAAACTTAAATTTTGTACCGTACTTAATTTATACACAAACAATTTATTTTATTTTCCAAAATTGTATCTTTAGAAACGTAAATAATAAATAATCATCCTTCTAATTACATTATCGGACAACAAAAAATATACAGATGCACCGTATTCCTTTTTATAAATGAAATAAATTGCAACACCGTATTTTTAAATGATCATCTTATTAATTATATTAATGAACAATTAAAAAATATATAGATGTACCAAAAAATATGATTGTGATATGCAAAGAAAACTACAGGAACTATTGCTTGGTAAAACACTTGAATATAAATGAAAGGATTTTCTTTTCCAAAAAGTTTTGAGTGTTAAACAGAATGTGTACTTAAATTTTTAATGGTTACATGTGTTCTTATGGATCATAAGAAGAGACCTCGGTAACAATCATAAAAAAATTGTTCAGTAGCATAACATGTGTACAATACCTTATTTATCTTGCTTAACGGGTATAGGTAATCGCAAAAATGTTACATCTGAATGAGCCATAAAAATTTGATATACTTTCTTTACCATGCAGAGTTTTATGGCCAGTGGTCATTTTACAAATGTTTGACAATGACCAATATCTTCAATGATGCAGAAGAACATGTGTGTGTGTGTGTTCAAGTAGAAGACCAACAACTCGCTAATATAGTTTAATTCAGTAGACTATTGAAAAGGTCCAACGTGAAGAATTAACTATCATGGAATATTTCCTAACAAAATGACGTTTGAAGCCTCTGATTTTAACTTAACGGTGTCTCAAAAATTTGGCCTTAATCTGGTGCCTCAAATTTATAAGTTTACCCAACTTAATTATATAATATATATTATTCCATGGCGCCGAGACGCCATCTCGCATTTCATTATGAGTTTCTGAACCACCACCTGATTTTACCAAAATACTCATTACTAAATGACGTAATGCCCGCAAGGGTTGGCTTAACTGGTTAAAGAGGGGATAACTATCCCTTGGTCACAGGTTCGAATCCCACGGGAGGAGAATTTATGATTATGCCTCTTGAGTCAGAGCATGTCGCTTAGATGCGGTTTACCTTGGTTGACGTGGTTTGCAGGCTATTACGTGAGCCCGTAGGGTTTACCTAGTACGCACCCGAAGGGTAGCGGCTGCGCGTTACCTACGATAAAAAAAATTACGTAATTAATTTTACACCAATGTAAAACAACCTTGTAAAAGAACTAAATCATTATTACATATTTGATGAATTGGAATTTTTAAACACTAATAAGGGTAGCGGCTGCGGGTTATCTACGATAAAAAAAATGACGTAATTAATTTTACACTAATGTAAAACAACCTTGTAAAAGAACTAAATCATTATTACATATTTGATGAATTGGAATTTTTAAACACTAATAATCGCATGTCCTGCATTTTTCAATACTCTTAATAATAATATAAAATAATTATGTGTATTTGATTTAGTTATATAAGTTTTTTTGAAATCGGATTTGAAATTCATAATACAGTATAATTTTCACAAATTAGTATGTTTACTCAAGTTAATTATATATATTACTCGACGGTGTCTCACGGCGCCGTCTCGCATTTGATTATGAGTTCTTGTATCGGTATTTTGCTAAAATACCCATTACTTGACGTAATTAATTTTACACCAACGTGCCTTATAAAGAAATAAGCATTATTGTATTTTTGATGATTAAAAGTTATTAAACACTACAATAATCGCATGTCCTTTTTAATACTCTTGATAATAATATATAATAATTATGGGTTATTGTTTTAGTTTTTTAAAGTTTTTTTAAAATATGATTTGAAAATTCATTACAAAATATAGTTTTCACAAATTTTTAAGTTTTTCTCAACTTAATTATATAATATTTACTTCTCAACGGCGCCATGAGGCGCCGTCTCACATTTAATTATAAATTTATAATTCACTCCCTAATTATATCCAAATGCACACTCTAAAAGATGAAATTGATGTTACTCCAATCTCAAATAACCCTATAAAAGAGATAAATCATTATTACATTATTGATTAAATATAATTATAAACATTGCAACAATCGCGTCCTCCATTTTTTAATAATTTTAATAACAATATTTATCAACTATTTGTATTGAATTTAGTTATTTAATTTTACATGAAATAAAATTTAAAAAATTGTAACTCATATAATTTTCAAAAAATTAAAACTTTACTCAACTTAGTTATATAATATATATTGCTCGACGGTGACTCACGGAGACGTCTCGCATTTCATTATATATCAGTGCACCACTCCATGATTTTATCATAATGCCCACTATTAAATGGTGTAATTGTTGTTACACCAGACTCAAACAACCCTATACAAAAATACAACATTACTACATTTTTGATTAATTAGAAATATAAAATACTACAATAATCGTATATCATGTACTTTTGAAGAATATTAATACTATGAAATTAATTTGGTGCCTTAAACTTATAAGTTTACTCACCTTAATTATATAATACTCCTTCCGTCCCTTTCAATTGTTTACATTTTTTAGAGAGTGTCCGACACGCATTTTAAGGTGCATATAAAGTATAGTTCTGTAATTTTTTTTACAATTTTGTTTTTCTGAATAAAAATTAAAACATTCAACTTTTATTCAGAAAAAGAAAATTGTAAAAATAAGTTACATAACTATACTTTTTATGCACCTTAAAATGCGTGTCGGACACTCGCTCAGAAATTAAACAATTGAAAGGGACTGAGGGAGTATATATTATTCCACGGCGCCGAGACGCCGTCACACATTTCATTATGAATTTCTCCACCACCATCTGATTTTACCAAATTGCTCATTACTATATAATGTAATTAATTTTACACCAATGTTAAATAACCTTGTAAAAGAACTAAATCATTATTACATATTAAACAATACAATAATCGCATGTCCTGTATTTTTCAGTATTCTTAATAATAATATATAATAATTATGTGTATTGGATTTTGTTATTTGAGTTTTTTTGAAATCCGATTTGAAATTCATAATATAGTATAATTTTCAAAAATTAGTATACTTACTCAAGTTAATTTTATATATTATTCGACGGCACTTCACGACGTTGTCTCGCATTTCATTATGAGTTCTTGCATCAGTACGTGATTTTACTAAAATGCTCATTACTTGACATGATTTTACAATGATATTTACAAAGACTTTCATATAACTAAAGTATTAATATAATTATCTTTTTATGAATTATTCATCAATTACATATACGCCTAAAACATAAATTAAATTGTATTTAAATTAATTATAAAAAGTTGCCAATATTTATATTTTCTAAATGTAAATGTTTATAAATTATATAATTTTATTAATACGTTAGTTATATGAAAGTCTTTGTAAATGTCTCAAAATACAATTGAATTCAATTTTGATTTTGCACTCACTATAGTTTTTTTATGTTAAAAAGTTAAATCAATGAACCCCAAATCGTAATTTTCACAGAACTCCTACATGTTTATATTAGTCAGCCAAGATACAAAAATTTTAATAACCACCAACGTATTGTGTAAAACTCCTCACATAAATATAAAAATTGATCAATATTTATCGTTACCTTTAATCACAAAGATTAAAATGAACACATTCTCTTAGACCCCACTTTTTATATACCTCTTAGTTTCTATATCATAAATCAATGAACCCCAAATCGTAACTTAAACAGAACTTCTACATGTTTATATTAGTCATCCAAGATAGATATATTGTAATAACCACGAACGTACTGTGTAAAACTCCACATAAATATAAAAATTGATCAATATTTATTGTTACCTTTCATCACCAAGATTAAAATGAACACATTCTCTTTTACCCTACTTTATATATATCTTAGTTGCTTGATGTCAGAAATAATACCAGCAATATCTATAAAATTATAAAAAAATAGATACATTTAAATGTCTATGAATTGGAAACATTGAATATGTATAACTCGTTAGTTGCTGCAAATGTAGGAACCTGTTTGGGAGCATATGAGAACGCATACTCGCGTAATTCATCGATGTTCTTTAGCTCAAATTTTTGTTAGGGAATGTTTATACTTGGATCAACGATTACTTGTAATATGGTTTCGTATGTAACCAGAATCTTTACATCATTCAAAACGGGCATTATAGATCATCTTGCTTCTGTTGTCGTATAATGTATCATGTCTAATAGGCTTCCTTATTTCACAACATTCTCAAAGAAGTTCCATACTGGAGTTTGTGCAAAAGTATGAAAAATGATAATCCTGACATGTGTATGAAATTAACAAAGTAAGTTTAATGTTCAAAACTGATGAAAATATCCAGAGTTATTCATTGCTACTAACTCTAAACCGCTATTGATTTGTTGAAGGACACATGGGAGGTACACAAACCTTGATACTCTCGCTCATTGCTGATGCGTCAAGTGATCGTTAAGGATGAAAGAAATCTTCTTATGAAAAAGAAATAATAGTACACATATATGTTAAGTTTAGTGCAAACCTGGATATGAATTTGTTATATTAGTAAGAGAAAATAATAAAACATGTCCATTTTTAGCTATAAATAAATGGTTGTGGTTGGATTGCAAGGCTAATGATGCAGTGGAGTCTTACTGATAATGAATGGATTATTTGGGCCATATAATGAGTAATATATAGAGTTGATACTGTACTATAGGACGTAGTTAGATATGCATAAGTTCAGTAGTTATTTATTTTATTTTTTAAAACTTCAACAAAATGAAAAGGCGGTGTAGCGAAAAATAATAATTAGCCTTAAAACTAATCATGCATGCATATACATACTGGCTTAACTATATCTGTATAAGTAAATGTGGAGATGTTGAAAAATTATACTAACTAAAATTTAGTATGTCTGGCTTAATTTTATTTATTGTGTACTTGATTTAGTTATTTAAGTGTTTTGCAATAAGATTCAAAACTTTGTAATAGAATAAAATTTTCACAAATTTATAAATTTACTCTACCTAATTATATAATGGATGTTACTCGACAGCGCCTCACGACTTCGTCTTGCATTTCATTATAGAAATAGTACCATATGTATAAATTTTAATTGTGATTATAAAAATATGAAAGTCTTTATCGAAATATTACCAAACGGACACATTATCATTAAAAAACCTTTATTCGAGAACGTTACTCGACGTCGCCTCCTGGCGTCGTCTCGCATTTTATTTAAAATATATTATTATATTATATGGATGAACATTATGTTAGTGATGATTAGGGATATTCATTTAACTTGTCCCGCACATCATTTATCCGATCACCGCTCCAACCCGGGAAGTGGTTCAGTTATTTCTTGGGTTTCTCCACACACACACATTTTTTCGTGTTCCTCCATAAACACCCTCTATAATCATGTTTTCCATATTTACTGTACACACCCGTTAAAAATTATAAAATAATAAATAAAAAGTTATATATTTTTAAAATCTAAATCCATTCAATCTATTTTTTAAAACTAAATATTACCTAAACTGAAATGGTGAACCGTTGAACCTTAAAATATTAGAACTGGTTGAATTAGGGTCTACTCATAATAGGTTCAAGGGTTTTGAGTACTAAACCCTAAATTGATACATATTTTATTTATTTTGTTCCAAATTTTCTAAAACACAAATGGGGAATTGTTGAACTCTAAAATATTAAAAATTATTGAATTAGTGTCCCCGCTTCAATTATAAAATATTAATTTTAAAAAAAAATTATACTTCTAAAATCCAAAATTTTAACAACTAAATATTTTTAAAACCCAAATTATGAATTGTTGAACCCATACTTATGGTGGGGATCGAGGAGAAAAAACATTCTAATTAAGGGATCGTGCAGTGAAGTTTCGTAAATGCGAAGTAACTCGATGTTCTCGAGAATTGTGATTTGAAGCATTGTGAGAAAGAGACAATTTAAATGATTTATATAATAATGTTATTGAAAATAACTTTAAAAATATTGTAATATGATCATTTTTTGTCAAATAAAATTCTTAAATCGTATAATATTTTAATATTTTTTATTAAAGAGCGTTATTTGACGTCGTCTCCCAGCGATGTCTCATATTTTATTTTTCTACTCGGTAGAGGAGTCATGTGTTACTGATGATTATGGATGGTCATTTAATTCTCCCCGCGCATTCTTGAAGCGATCATTGTTCCAAACAATGAAGAGATTCAGTTATTTCTTGATTTCGGCCACAGACACTTATTTTTTCAAATTCATAAACACACTCGCGCTCTACTCATGTTTTTCATTATTTATGTACACACAACCGTTAAAAATTATTAAATACAAATTACAAAGTTGTATATTTCTAAAATGGGAAATTTTTAAACCCTAAAATATTTTGAATTAGGATTCACTCTTCGCAGGCTCAAGGGTTCTGGGCACTAAACCCTCAATTATTCAATATTTTATAAATTATTTATAAATATTTCTAAAACGCAAACGGTAATCTTGTGAGGATGTTAGCGGCCATTTCTTGAGAAAGATCATCAAACGACGTCGTACTGTTCTTGGTCGCCATTGTTGTTGAAGCTAGGTATTTAAGTGGTGAAGAAATAATTGTTGAGTGATACTCGCCTAATTATTCAAAAAAAAAATGGCTTTACTAGTCTAGAGTTTGATAAATAATTTTTCTGTAATTTTCCAATTTTAATGGATTTACTTGCATTTTTTTATTATTTATTTATTTATTTATTTACTATCTCTATCTCAAATTAATATGACAAACTAGGTGATTATCTACCTTTTTAAGTACTTATGCACCTTGTTAAGTGTCTCAGACTTAATGATAAGACTTTTTTGTTCCATAAAATCACCTCTACGATCTACCATGTGACAAAGTAAAATTAGTTTGTGCTTTTATCGATCATTTTTTACTAGCTCCATAGCCCGTGCGAGGCATGTGCATAATCTAACATTAACTATTATAATTTTTTTATACATGTTTGTGAAATGAAATATATTTTCTGTTACGAGAAGTTATTTTATCAGTGTATAATCTTTATTGTAAGAATGAGCTTTATCGGCATGTGTATTTTATATTCCCAAATGCGATACACACAATTTCAAAACTAATATGTTAATGAAATGTACATATCATATAATTGAAAAATATGCTATGGTCTGATATGTACATTTATTTAAATTTTGTATCGAATGACTAATAAATGATTTTTGTAAACGATGTTGTTATGCCTGAAATTTGGTATAAACCCTACTTTAGGTCAAAGTCAGATAATGTGGTTGAAATGTAGGTGTGTACGCCTAAAATTAAGGAATTAACACAGGTAGTTTCCTTAAATATTAAAGTTAGAAGGCGCACCCTAATCTATACGGGATGGCGCGCCCTGGATCTGTATGGTTGGCTTGGTAACCATTTATTTGGGAGATCTAGCTAATCTTTTTTTTCAGAAGAAGGTGCGCACTCATCAAGGGGAAGGTGCGTCCTGTGTATGAAGACAGAGTTTGTTTGGTCCTTTGAGGAATTATAGGGCGCGCCCTATAGAAGGAAGAACATCAATGAAGAATTAGCTTGGCTGCTTGAATAGGTTTTCTGGGGGGACTCAAGGAAAATGGAGATGATTATTACTAACGTATTTGTTGCAGGTACTCTATTAAAGAACTCCTTCCTGTAATGCGACCACAGGAAGGTGGTCTCCGTGGTCGAAAACCTCCAGGGGGTATGCCTGGACATAGGGCTCCTCCTGTAGTCAATGAGTGTCCTCATTGGTGATGTGGGGTAAACTTTTGTGTGTACTTTAGGAGCTATGTCTCTGTAGTCAACGGGTGTCCTCGTTGGAAGACTCCAGAGTATCCTACTTTGTACCCAAAAGCTGGGGATCACTTATCCTATAATCTAGTAGGGGCTCCTTATCCGGGGGACAAGGATGCGTCCAACATTTGGGGTGAACCACGGCTATACCTACGTCTACGGATTAGAGAAACAGCTGGTAGCGGAGGGTTATCCTTGACCAGGGAGATGCCTTATCCGTGAAGTCTCGAAACCGCGGACGAGCCTTGGGCCTTTGTGGTTAGGCCTCATCGGCGGACATTCCTAAAGCTAGTATAAGACGGTTTCCAGTAGGTTTCCTACTGGGCCTTGGGACAAGAGATCTAAGCCCATTAGGTTTCTTGTTCCCCAAGAACTACGTTGGCTTGATTCCCTATAAATAGGGATAGGTAGGCAAATTATAAGGGGTCAGAAGCGAGAGCGCAAAGGAGCCTCCAATAACCCTAAGCAATCTCAGCCATCAATAATCACCACCACCAAACACTGTTCATACTTCCTGATGAACACTTTTCATCAAATCTGATGATTACTGTTCACACTTTTCGACGATGAACCGCCGTCATAGATCTTGTTTCCGGCTACGAACCTCAAATTTTGTTGCTCCCAAATTCCTCCATCGACAAATTGACGCTAGAAGAAGGGGTAATCAAGATCTGCATCTAGAAGGAGAGATGTCTCAATACTGTGATGGAAGTTTTTATGATGGAAGTTCTGAAGACGAATCTGATCATGGCTATGATCACCATAAGCCTTATGTTCGGCCTATCACTGATCGCCCCACTCCAGATGTTGGAGGTCAGCCACCGGTGCTGATCAATAACGCTGACTTGCTAGAACAACTTTATCGTATGGGAGATGCTTTGAACGGTTTCGACTCAAGGCTGAGCACCGTGAAGTGACGCAAGACCAGAATGGGTCGTCGCCATAATCGTGCTTCCGACGCACCCGGGAAAGCTCTCATGACTGATATAGATGCCTTGGTCGGTCGCGATTGAATCAATGGCAGGCACATACCATTAACCCCACGACGTCTGAATTACTTCAATGATGTGACCCCGATCGTTGAACTCGTTGATGAAGACACTGACGGTCAGGAGATACCATGAACAGATAACCGAGTAATTGCTCACCCTCACCGGTCCGGACATAGTCTTGAGGAACGATGATAAGCAGAACCTATGCCGGAGAATGAGCAACGGGGCTTCGCTGCTTTGAAGGATCTCTTGGAGATCAACCTGGCCGACGATGATCTGAGGATGTTACTGTTGGAATGGCAAAAGAAGGTCGATCACGGAGATGTGACACCCCATGGTACAACGCGAGTGCCCCTGAATTCCCCTGGGAATCAGGAGCGGCACCGCGATCATGAGAGAGCTCCTCCTCACGGATCGGTGGATCGATATGGACGAGGATACGGAAGTGACCGTTGGAGAAGACCCCAATGGAGGGGAAGAGGCGGAGGCCGAGGCAGGTACTTGGACGGCTATCGCCGCGACAACTATCAAGCTTATAGGGATACTTGCACCTATGACCGTGTTGAAAGAGATAACAACACGGAGAATGATGGCCAAAGGGATACCCAGAATTATGATCACGAGACGCCTCATGGCCGCGAACGAAGTCAAGGAGAAAACTCGGGAGGAGATAGAGGGCAAAACTAAGAAGTAGTGGTAAGGCCTGGAGAAGGGAAGACTAATGCCCACAATGCCAATCAACAACAGGTTCCTCCAGGTGGAGATCTGGTAGTAGTACCTCCGCCTCAGCCCCAAGGTCCACAACCTCACATGCAGGCTATCCCGGGCTTAGGAACTTTCAATGTGGATGATCTGAAGAGGCTGCTTAATCACTTGGAAGGAAGGGTAATGGCCACGGCTGAAATTTTCTTCTCCATTCTCTGCTACAGAGAGAGAGGCTCAGTTGTCGGCCAGATATCCCAACACTACGAGAGATCTCCGTTTTCATGGAAGTTCAAATCCTGTGGAATTCTTGGGCCGATTCAATATAGAGATGGACGTGTATCAAGTTCCAGATTTGGCTCGATACCGACTCTTGGCGTCAACTTTTAGGGAAAGCGCCCATCAATGGTTTCAAAAGCTTGGGTCGGGGGTGATCACTTCCTGGGACCAAATGAAGACTTTGTTCCTAACTAAGTTCTAGGCCGCTGTGAGATATGCTTCGTCTGTTACAGCTTTTTCTAATGTCAAACAAAGGGAGAACGAAAGCTTGACGTCCTACTTTAAAAGGTTCAACGCTGAGTCCACCAGCGTAAGAGGTGCTTCAGACGAAGCTTTGAAAAGCTTTTTGATAGCAGTGCTAAGGGTTGGCTCGGATTTCTGGAAACATTTACAGGAAAAAGACCCAGCTACTCTGGTAGATGTCTTTGCTTTAGTGGAATCATTCAAGGCCATAGAACAATCTCTGCAGAGGTACAACCGACTTCGCAAACAAGTCAGAGAGGCAGAATAAGGAAGAGAGACAGATCTCCGAGCTCAAGATACCGAAGGAGTAGTCGAAGCCTGAATTGAGTAAACCTTACGACCACAAGGAGGGAATGGAGCCCTCCCCCGAGCTATGAAAACAGAATAAACAGATACACACTTTTTGCTACATCGATTAAACACATCTTTGAGGTAAATAAGAACAGAGGGATGTTTAGAAAACCCAAGGCTCTGTCATCTTAGCAAAGCAAAGATAAGAAGAAATATTATGAATACCACGAGTCATCCGGACACAACACACATAAGTGTCGGCAGCTAAAGGATGAAATTGAAGCTCTTATAAAGGAAGGTTATCTTGGGGAATGGGTGGTGAAGGAAGTAAGGAGGTATAAAGATGGTTCTGACAGAGTAAAGGAAGGAGAAGGTCGTATCCCTTGGGGGTCTAACAACGAAGCTCTGGAAGATAATAAGTTTGTCAGGGATGGCAGCATCCGAACAATCTACGGAGGAGATTATGGGATGGAATGCAGTAACAGATCCTTGGCAAGGTATGCAAGGGAATACCGATTCAGACCTCTAACTGACATTCATAGGGTGAAGACTCGGCCACCCAAAGTATTTAAAGGCGAGTCTATGGACATCACTTTCAGGGAAGCAGATGCCCGGTGGGTGCACCACCCTACAATGATGCCTTGGTTATTTCTATCCAAATCGGAACTAAGAACGTCTATAGAGCCTTCATGTACAATGGAAGCTCGGCAAACATCCTCTACTACAATACCTTTAAGAAGATAGGATTACTAGATCGAGATATGTCAGGAGAGGATTCTTGGGTCTATGGTTTCTCTGGTGAAGGAGTTCGAGTCATGGGATCAATCCGATTGCCATGTACCTTAGGAGAGAGTCCGTTGTCCGTAACGAAGATGCTCGAGTTCAAGGTCCTAACTCAGGATTCATCCCATAATATGCTGCTAGGACGACCCTTTCTTAGGGAAATGAGGGTCATCACTTCAATCCACCATCTCACCATCAAATTTCCAACCCCAAATAGAATTGGCAGCATAAAGGGCTCCCAGTATGACTCTCGGGAATGCTACAGGCAAGCTATGAGGGGCTTTAGAAGAAAGGATATCCAAGCTGGAGATCCGTCAGATGATGAACGAGAGAGAAGTATCGAACAACCAATCGAGGAAATTCTTATCCATTACTATGTTGAACAAGAAAGTGAATACTTCTCTGAATTGCCTTCGGCAACGCTGTTCTTAGAAGATGTTATCGGGATTGAAATGTTAGAAGAAGAAGAGCCCCCAAACAATATAATCCAAGTAAATTTCAATGGGGAAAGACTCGAAGGGAGTTTTGATGTCTTGCAGAGTCTTGGACAAGATATATATAGGGTAGATGCCTCTCTTTCTAAAGGCGCGCCCTTATCTCCAGGAATCCCAAAAGAAGTTGATGCCCCTGTTATACAGGGCGCGCCTTCAACAAGTAAAGAAGTTGATGCTCCTCTCCAAGGGGATGCGCCTTCTCAGTAAAGTGATGAGAATCATAATCAGCTCGACCTAGACCCACGGATACCAATGCCCACAGAGAAAATGGGGCCAGCAGAAGACGTAATTGAAATCCCTGTCGATGAGAAGGATCCAAGCAAAGTTCTGATAATTAGATCTCAGTTGGCTCCAAGATTGAAAGAAGGGCTTTCCATATTTCTCTTGGCAAATCTTGATGTATTTGCGTGGAGCCATTCTACTATGGTGGGAATTGACCCAAAAGTTATGTGCCATTTATTGAACATCGATCCCAAGCATAAGTGGATCCGGCAAAAGCGTAGGGCTGTAAGTGGAGAAAGGTTTGTAGCCTTAGAAGAGGAAGTAGATAGACTCTTAGATGTCGGACTAATCAGAGAATCCTTTTACCCGGATTGGTTGGCAAATCCGGTGTTAGTAAAAAATCCTAACGACAAGTGGAGAACATTTGTGGATTTCACCGATCTGAACAAGGCATGCCCAAAGGATAGCTTCCCTTTGCCAAGAATTGACCAGTTGGTCGATGCTACAGCAGGACATGTTCTGCTGAGTTTCATAGATACATACTCTGGCTATAACCAAATCCTCATGTATGAACCTGACCAAGAGCACACTTCTTTCATTACTGATAGGGGGCTCTATTGCTATATTTAGATGCCGTTTGGTTTAATCAATACTGGGGAAACTTATCAAAGGTTGGTGAACAAAATGTTCAAGGGACAAATAGAGAAGACAATGGAGGTGTACGTGGATGATATGCTTGTGAAATCTAAAAGAGCGGAGGATCATATAGTGGACTTGGCTGAAATATTCCACATTTTGAGTAAGTATAGGTTGAAGCTAAATCCCTAGAAATATGTGTTTGGTGTGGAGTCAGGGAAATTCCTAGGGTTTATCGTGAACCACCGGGGGATTGAGGCAAACCCTGCGAAAATCAAAGTCTATTGGACATGAAGTCTCCCACCAGCATTAAGCAAGTGCAAAGTCTGATGGGAAGGATAGCAGCTTTGAATCAATTTATTTCAAAATCTTTAGATAGATGCAAAGAATTCTTTAAGGCAATTAAAGAGATGGGATAGGATTTCGTATGGACCTCAGATTGCGAAGAGGCTTTTCGAAAAATCAAGTAGCAGTTGGGAAATCCTCCTATGTTAGCCAAGCCAGAAGATGGAAAAATGTTGATTCTGTACTTAGCGGTCTCAGAATACTCCATTAACGCAGCATTGGTAAAAGAAGGAGGGGGTCACCAGTCGCCGGTGTACTATGTGAGCAAGAGGTTGCTAGATGCAGAGACCCGATACACTAGCATGGAAAAGTTAGTGTACGCCCTTTTCCTCGCGGCACGGAAGCTAAGGCCATACTTTTAGGCTCATCGGATAGAGATCCGCAACGCTTACCCCTCAGGCACATTCTACATAAGCCGGAGTCGTCAGGAAGGATGCTAAAATGGGAGGTAGAGTTGGGACAGTTTGATCTAGAATATTTCCCTCGCACAACAATCAAGGGGTAGACATTGGCTGATTTCATACTTGAGTACGATTCCGAAGTAGATAATAAGGCTATAGTGTTGGCAGAACCTTCCTCACAAGGGAATCCCCTTGTCAACGTGAGAGAAGAGTTCCCACACCCTTGGTGGATCTTGCATGTCGATGGGGTCGTTAATAATAATGGAGCAGGAGCTGGGATTATTTTGGTTACCCCGGAAGGACACCGTCTAATGAGTGCCATTCACTTCAGTTTTACGTCACCAACAATGATGCTAAGTATGAAGCACTAATTAATGGCTTGAAGATAGCTTTGGAAGTCAGGGTTGTGAATTTGATCGCTCGGAGTGACTCAGAGTTAGTAGTAAACCAAGTCAACGGAGGTTTCTAGGCCTGAGAACCCCGGAAAGAGTTATATATGAGATGTGTGCAATGTCTACTGGAAAAGTTTGAAAGTGCCAAGATGGAAGGTGTACCAAGGGAAGAAAATAGCAATGCAGATGCCTTGGAAAAAATGGGATCGCAAATGGATAACGTTCTACTTGAACAAATTCCTTGGGGGATCCAAGAAATTCCAAATATTCCAGAAGTAGGTGTGTTTCAAACACAGGAGATCCCACAGGAGATCTGGATGACCCTCATTCATAACTATATTCAAATGGAAACTTTTCCAGAAGACAAGCTACAGTCTCGATGCCTTCGTTAACAGGCTGCGAGGTACGTTGAGTATGATAGAGTGTTGTATAAGAGAGAGTTTAATCAATCATTGTTACGATGTGTGGATTTAGGGAAATTATATTCTTAGAGAGGTGCACGAAGGTATTTATGGAAATCACTCGGGGGGTGGTTCGTTGGCACTGAAAGTCCTTAGACAGGGATATTACTGGCCAACCGTGAAAGAAGATGCCTTCAAGTTTGTTAGGGCATGTGATCGTTGCCAATGATTCGCTAATTATTTCAATGCCCCGACAACATCTATCACTTCGATGGCAAGTCCTTGGCCTTTTTCCATGTAGGGTATTGACCTCATTGGAGAATTTCCCAAGGCCAAGGGGGTGTGAAGTATTTTGTGGTGGCTGTTGATTATTTACAAAATGGGCGAAAGCTATGCCACTGGTCGCGATCATGTCGAAGGGAATCAAAGACTTTGTATTCAACTCCATAGTCTGCAGGTTTGGTATTCCACATAAACTCATCTCAGATAATGGAAAGCAGTTTGACAGTAAAGAGTTAAGGAAGCTTTGTGAAGACTTGAACATCCAGAAAGATTTTGCTGCAGTTTACCACCCGCAAAGCAATGGCAGACAAAAGCCATAAACAAGATTATCAAACACACTTTGAAGGCTAAGCTGGAAGAAAAGAAGGGAGATTGGCCGGAGGAGATGCCCATGGTCCTTTGGTCTTACAACATAACTCTGAGATCAACCACAAGAGAGTCCCCTTTTTTGTTAACTTACGGGTATAAGGCTACGGTCCCTGTAGAGGTAGGAGCTGGATCTCTGCGAAAGGGATTTATTTGTTGAGAAAGTTGCAGAAGTTAACCAAAGGCTCCACTTGGATTTTCTGGACGAAGCCAGAATGAACTCTCAGTTGAAGCTTGCTGCATATCAGCAGAGAATTGCAAGGTATTTCAATAAGAAGGTGAAGTCTGTGCCCTACAAGGTGGGAGATCTTGTGTTGTGAAAAGTCATACCAAATACTAAAATATCTTAGCATGGGGTGCTTGGAGCTAACTGGGAAGGACCATACAAGGTCAAGGCTATACTTTGGAAGGTAACTATCGCTTGGAAGATTTCGATGACAAACTTATTTCCTGGGCTTTGAATACAGAACACTTGCGGAAGTATTATTAGTAGGGTGTGGCTTTGGCCCCCTCGTTTCTATGATTGATTTCTATGTAATAGACTAGTAGCAAATAAATTCCTCCTAGCCTAGGGGGTAGTATACATGACTACGAACCTTGGAACTAGCTGAAGGATAAAATTTTCAAATAATTTCCCCACAGAGCATAGTAGTCATGAGACTGGTGTAATTTTCACATTAGAGCGCATTATCAATAAAAGGAAAAAGTTGCTTCAAAATTGCTTTATTTACTTTGCATACATACTATAAGAAAAAGTTAGGGCGCGCCCTAATAGAAAAGTCCCTTAATGATAAAGGAAATCTTTTAATACTTTAATTATGTCCATGATGTGATACGACAGTTGAATTCCATATACATGAAGGGTCGCACCCTCTAAATCAGAAATTGTATAATCTCCCAATTAAAATCTGCTAAGACCACAGGCGCGCCCTACGAAAAAGTATGCCAAGGCGCGCCACGATCGACTTGTCTTGGAAAAATCTGAATATTGCAGGGCACGCCCTAAAAGGTAGAGGCGTCTTAGCAGATTTCTCTTAAAAAATCTCTATGCAAGAATGATAAAAAAAGATTACTTTATATTTTTGATGATTAGTGCGCGCCCTGAGAAACTATTTTTTTTTATTTAGGGCGCGCCTTAACCATAAAGGTATACCACCTGCTTGGTACTTAAAAACTATTACTGGCAAAAGTCACCATTATATATGAAATGAAGATGGGTAAACCCACATAGTTAATATGATGCAAAATAAAGAGTATCAAATACTTAGCCTTACAACTTTGCACAATATTAAAAGAGGGCCGGCTCCTCAAAGTATAAAAAGTTTCAGTTCAGATGAAAATTAACAATCACAATAAATCAGGGCACGCCTTGAGAATCACCAGTTGGAGGAATGGATTGGAGAGGAACTGAGGGATCAACCTTAGGCGCGTCCTTTTCAGGTTCGTCAGTTGGCGCGCCCTCGCCCACTTTCAGACCTAGTTCGATCCTTTTCTTTTGGATCTCCTTAGCGAACTCCCTCTTGAATTCTGCCATTTCAGCAACGGTCTCTTCATAAAACTTCTCGAAGGTGTACTTAGGATCATTCGCCACGAACCCAATCCTATAGAAGTGGAAACCATTGGCAAAAGCATCGTCTGTTATAATCCTTCTCTCCTCTATCCAACCATTCTTTTCCTGGTCTTCGAGGTATTCAATCCTCACTTTTGCCTCAGCCAATTATGTGTGGAGAGATTCAGCTTTCTTGTTAGCACTATTTCAAGCTGAGAAGTTGAGTTTTCCACCTCACCCTTGAAGAAGGAGATTTTTTAGAATCCTTGGCTTTGATGTCATTAGCATGGAGAGAGTCTTTTTCTTTTAGAGTATTCTGCAAAATGTTGTTATCACCCTATAACCTTTCTAGACGTGCCCACTCCTCTAAAAATCTGTCCACATCTTGACTAGAGTGGGCCATGAGCTGGAAGGAGGCTTTCACTGAAGCTCTGATAGATTCTTCCAAACTCATTGCCTGCCACCTCCCAACCTTTTCATCAGATACATAGAGGGCCCCTACAGGGCCAAGGGTGTTAAGTGCAGAAGGGTGAGAAGGCGCGCCTTGTGTCTAAGGCTTCTTGGATGCGCCCTGTTGCTTGGTTAAGTCTACCACAATCCTTTTTACAGGAGCAAATTGAGGAACCAGAGGAGTAGGAATTGGAGTCTGGGTTTAGGATGCATCTTTCTTTGGAGGTTTAGACTTGGGCTTTGCGCTAGGTAATGCCCCAAAAGATTTGGGAATCCTGGGAGGAGCCATTTCCGCGTAAGACATGAAATCAATGTTAGTAAACGTAGAAAAAAGGCTCGTCTATAAGATAAGACGCGCCCAAGCAAGATTAAAAAAACTATTATTAAAGGCATGATACATGTGTTCATGAAATGCAGAGGGAAAAGCAGTAGGTAGAAATGCATGCAAGTACGATGTATTCTGGGTATAATATGCCATATGTAAATAAAAAAAATAAAGGTGACAGTAAGGTAAAAAGATCTATATGACGCGCCCTTAACAAAGAAGGCGCGCCTTCATATAACGCTATCACTATTCAAACCTGGGGAGGTTCACTTTGGGTGACACTGTCTTCATATTCTTCTTCATCTTCTTCCTCGTCATTATCGATTTCCATAGCACAAGTGAGGGGAACTCCTTTCCTAAACTCCGTCCCAACACGGTCCGATATAATACCAACTCGCATTAAGTTGGATTCAGTGACAAGTATCTTTAAATTCCACCTCTCTGCGGGAATTTTATGAATGGCCTTTTCCCTCTTCTTGGGTGCACCCTCAAGATCCCGCATGATGGGTTTGTCTGATAAAAAATATATATATGATATACTATGAGAACCAAAGAATAAAAATGAAATAAAAAAAAGTAATGTGCGCCCTTACTTGGATATGTATTAAATTGAATCCTGATTCTGGGAACATCATACAAGTAGAAGAATTTTTCCTTCCATCCTTTCTCATAGCTAACTTTCCCTGATGATAAACCTTTCTAGTTGTGTTGTTTGTCCACAACCAAGTAGTAGTAGCCATGGTCAGACTTCCTAATACTGAAGAAGTGACTGACTTCTTCCATAGTAGGTGCGGGAAATCCTAAATCCATATACATGATGTATAAAGCTAAGACGAGCTTATAAATTTTGGGAGATAGTTGGAGAGGAGCCAGGTCATACAATTCAATCACATCCCTCAGGTAGGGATGGAGAGGCGTGCCCACACCTAAAGAAACCGGCCTTGGGCTTATAACCATCCTGAGAATTCTGAAATTTCTGCCATAATTAAAAAGGTGGGGGCACATCATGCTTAGAGGGCGCGCCCATATCCCCTCCATATCGTAATACTCCTTCAGCCATTCTAATTTCTCATCTGAATAGTTAGAGGAAAGCCCCACACAATAACTTCCCTTGCTCTTTTATGAAACGTTTCTTTACGGCCTCTGTGTAGACCTCATACTTTCTCCAGTCTAAGTCCAGATCACTATCAGAAACCTCCTAATGTACAAAAGGAATGGGGGAAGGCTCAGGGGAATTAGAAAACTGGTAGGTATCTTCATCAAAGAAGTTTGCTTCCTCCATAAGCTCAGGGGACATGTCTTCAGACGTTCCCTCTGATTATTGGGAAGTGGGTGCGCCCTGTGATTGTTGTGGATAAAGGCTTGGAGAAATAGCCCTGTAAGAGACCTTAGATGGCCATGCACCAACGTTTACTACAATTTCAACGCCTCTATACCTATCTGCATTTAGTTCCTCGAGCCAATCATCTAGGTCCGTGTCCATAGGGGCTGGTGACTTTTCCTTGCGAACTAATTTATATTTTCCTTTTCATTGAGCCAAAGGGAGATCATCTAAAGAGTTGTTAGGTGATTCTGCCATGAAATTGCTTTCTTTGGATTCTTTGATAAGGCGCGCCTCTTGTCTTAAAAATTCAGGAGTCCTGTGAGCGTCTGGATGGTTTGGGCTAAAAGAGATAGGAGGGGGAGAGTATATTCCTAGCCTAATGCAAAAATCCTTGAATGGATGAAAAGGTGAGGATGCACCCTCGTCTTCCAGCTGTCAATAAAAGCAAAAAACATTGAGGGCGCGTCCAGTTCAGAAAGAAAAAGAAGAAAATATGAAAAATGAATAGTAAAAGGCATGCATTGGAAAGATAGCACGCCCTATTAAAAAATTATAAGGTGGGCTACCAAGTAACTATCCTATCAATTTATAAGACGTGCCCTGCGCTAAGAAGGCGCGTCCTGGGAGGATTGAGTCTATTATGACATAGGAAAAGAGTTATTTGAGAGGTTAGGCGCGCCCTATCAAGAAACATGGCGCGTCTTAAGTCATATTTCAGGTCTAAAATCTAACATCTTTATTGGGAGAAAGACGAGAGGGCGCGCCCTAAACTGTTGGCGAGCCCTAAGACAGATACCGAGATAAACGCACTCTGAACCC
The DNA here is from genome assembly GCF_009905375.1 of Apium graveolens. Lineage (NCBI taxonomy): Eukaryota > Viridiplantae > Streptophyta > Magnoliopsida > Apiales > Apiaceae > Apium > Apium graveolens. The sequence continues at coordinate 45,700,209 of NC_133653.1, forward strand.
AAAATTGGGCATAAAAATAATGGTTGAAATTCCTAAGATCATGAATTCAAAATATAAAACCATGTGATTACGGGTCAAAACTAGACACATACAATATATACATGTTAAATGACATTTATATCCACTTATAACGCTTCGTAAAGCTTTGAATTGATGTTTTGTACTCAAGTTAATTGTGTTTTTGATGTGTTTTTGTAATGTTTTGCATTTCAGTCATATATCAGGGATCCAGGTGATTTAGCATTGTTTTGATGTTAAAATGGTGTTAGGAAGGTGTCATGAAGATCGCTTGTGCAAAGACCGTCAAGAACCAGCAATTAAAGAGAAGCAAAATCAGAAGTTTTTCCAGAAGGACAGTGCGCTCGCGCTGGGCTAGCGCGCGGCCGCGCCAGAAGTACAGATGGTCAGCGCGCCCGCGCTGGTGAAGCGCGCGCCCGCGCCAGGTCGGGATGAAAAAATCAATTGTCCGTTCTAGGTTTGGATTAAATAATCCTAATTCTCTTACAATTTTGATTTCTGGGCTTCTAATCTGCATGGGCTGCTATATAATGACAACTTAAGATCATTTTTAAAGAAGAAGAGACATAACAGAGCTTAAGGAGAGATCGACGAGAAGACCTATAACACAATTCAACGAAGGCGAAGAAGACCTAATTTATTCTTGTAATTCTTTATTCTAAGTTGTAATCTTGGATGCTCATTTTTTGTTTGTTGAACCTATACTCTTGTTACGTACTTGGTTTATTATTTATTCAGTATAAAGACTACATTTATTATACCATGCTTTCATCGAAACCCACATTGATGATGAGTCCGATTATGGGCTAATCGTTAGCGTGAGATTCTAGCGGATTTACTTATGGATTTCTTTAGTTAATTTTGTTTCGATACCTTAGTGTGTGGTGATTGTATGATATCCTAATATTGGTTATGCTTATTCATCTTATGAGCGTCGCGAACTTATAAGATAGCTTGTTAATCTCTTTTGAAGTGAAAGTGAATTTAGAGGTTTAGAACTTGCCATACTAGCATAGGTTCATGTATTTAATATGCATGATTCGTAGGTAATTTTAACCATCTTACTTGCCCTATGTAATCATAATAGATAACTTGTGCATTAAACCGTTATGTTGTCAAATTCTATAGACATATAGGGTCTCAATATAATTGGTGTCTATTCAGCTTCTATCTCTTTTGTGGATGTCTGATAGTAGGGTATTTGTAAAACAAAAGTTGGCGCTTACTAGTTTCGTGTTATCTGATTAGTGTCAACACCATTATATGCTAAGATTAAGAACAAAAAGGCTATTGAATGAAGTATTTAATGAAGTTAGAATCTTATGTTTGTGTCATATAGTTAATCAGTCCTTTTAATCTCGTAGTTAATGTTCTTTAGTATAATCTGTAGTTAATCTTAGTATAACAATCTCAAATTGTGATCATCTTAGCATTGAATAATAACCATAACATTTTTGCATAACTACATCGATTAAAGTTAACCTAAACCAGTCTATGTGGGAATGAATTAGAATTAATTCTATATTATTTGTGATCGCGTATACTTGCGTGAATATTAGCGCGTGTTTTCGTCCTAACAATACACGCATATATACACACAGAAAAATGTATACTCAAGAATGGGAGATGAACAGTCTATCTAACATGCACAGTGAATTACTTGATAAAAACCTGGAAATGTGAAAGTTTCATGTACCTTTTCAGTTGATGAAGAAATGGACCAGAAAAAGGCTTGAAAATGGTTGAAAAATGACTGATTCCGGGAGGAATGGAGCTTTTAATTTCCGCCGGAGTAATTTTCTTTATAAGGAGAATAGAAGAGTAAAGTAAAATAAAAAGTAATTGCTTGTATTTATAGGAAAAAATGACAGCTGTTGGTCCCATCAATCATGTCCATCACGTCAATCATGATTCCCGAAATAAAAGGAACCATTTTAAAAACCGTTCAAATTACGAGGACACATTTTCATAAAGGCGCGCCCTATCTGATTGTCACAGCAATTTAAAATTTTGAGTAAAGAAAGATTGGAACTTGAAAAGGCACACCCTGTTGAATGCGCGCCCTATAAAAAGTATTCATAAATAAGTTTATACAAATTTTGATAAAGATAAGTAAAAATTCCAATCCCATATCCAATGACATATGGAATTTGGGGGTAGTTGTTATGCCTGAAATTTGGTATAAACCCTACTTTGGGTCAAAATCAGATAATGTGGTTGAAATATATGTGTGTACGCCTAAAATTGAGGAATTAAAAAAGGCAGTTTCCTTAAATATTAAAGTCAGAAGGCGCACCCTAATCTAGATGAGATGACGCGCCCTGGATCTGTATTGTTGGCTTGGTAACCATTTATTTGGGAGATCTAGCTGATCTTTTTTGTCAGAAGAAGGCGCACCCTCATCAAGGGGAAGGCGCATCCTGTGTATGAAGAGGGAGTTTATTTCATCCTTTGAGGAATTATAGGGCGCGCCCTACAGAAGGAAGAACATCAATGAAGAATTAGTTTGGCTGCTTGAATAGGTTTTCTGAGGGACTCAAGGAAGATGGAGATGATTATTACTAACGTATTTGTTGTAGGTACTCTATTGAAGAACTCATTCCTGTAATGCGACCACTGGAAGGCGGTGTCCATAGTCAGAGACCTCCAGGGGTATGCCTGGACGAAAGGCCTCCTCCTGTAGTCAATGAGTTTCCTCATTGGGGATGTGGGGTAAACTTTGGTGTGTGCTTTGGGAGTTTTGTCTCTGTAGTCAACGAGTGTCCTCGTTGGGAGACTTCGGAGTATCCTGCACTTTGCACCCAAAAGCTTGGGATCACTTGTCCTGTAATCTGGTAGGGCCTCCTTATCCAGGGGACAAGGATGCGTCTAACATTTGGGGTGATCCACGGCTATACCTGCGTCCACGGATTAGAGAAACAGCTGGTAGCGGAGTGTTATCCTTGGCCAGGGAGATGCCTTATCCGTGAAGTCTCGAAACCGCGGACGAGCCTTGGGCCTTTGTGGTTGGGCCTCGTCGGCGGACATTCCTAGTTTTAGTAGAAGACGGTTTCCAGTAGGTTTCCTACTAGGGCTCATGAAAAGAGATCTAAGCCCATTAGGTTTCTTATTCCCCAAGAACTACGTTGACTTGATTTTCTATAAATAGAGATACGTAGACAAATTGTAAGAGATCAGAAGCGAGAGCGTAAAGGAGTCACCACTAATCCTAAGCAATCTCAACCACCAATAATCACCACCACCAAACACTGCTTATACTTCCCGACGAACACTGTTCATCAAATCTGACGATTACCGGCTATCAAATTTTGTTGCTCCCAAATTCCTCCGTCAACAGATGTACTTCAAAGTGTTTAAAATTTTGTTAAATTCCATAATTGTTATAACATTGAAATTCATTATTTGACAAGATCATGTTTATCGATTACGAAAAAATTGAGTTCATTTGTGTGAGTTACTTTAATTTCGTATATCTTGTATGTATGTATGTTTGTTTGTGTATATGCATGTATATGTATGCATGCATGCATGTATATGTATGCATGCATGCATGCATGTATGTGTATATGTATGTCTGTATGTATGTATTTGAATTTTAAATGTATGAAAATAAGTTATACGATAAATAATTTGACACAAATACATGTTTACTGTGAACTTATAATACAAATGTTATATATATCTAAATAAGAATACAATATTTATTTTTTTGTTCGAATTTAAGTTTCTTGTAAATGAAATAATTAAGATGTGACATACGATATTAAATGCGTTGATAATATATATATATAATAATATTAGAATTTTAGTCTATACTTACAAAATACAAATGTAATTATAAATATAAGTTCTGATTATATATATCGATCTTTCTAATGTGGTCCCTAACTCCAATAAAAAAGAGCTCTTTTTATTGGTGGAATTGATGTGAATGCAGAAGGACCATTAATATTTATTATTCAACCACCAATAAGAAGAACCCATTTATATGGGAGTTAGTAACTATTGTGCGCCCTTGGGCATACCACACCATAAAAAATCCCTATATAATAATGGAACAGTAATAACATATAATTATTAGTAATTAATGAGGTAGATGTAATTAATATGTTAACCGGAATGATAATGAGCTGATTCAATTTAAGATTGAGCAAGATTTACTACTATGCCAAGGGAAACTGTTATACCGTAAAGCGTTGGATAATTTATAACATAACTGACCCCGCAGTCACTTTGAAATACGAAGCACAGTAAACCTATGCTTCAAAAAAATTAGCACCTCAGCTGTAGAAATGACGAGCTTCAAGTAAAAGGAATTTGCAGCATCTGCAATTCAAATGCCGTCTCATAAATCATTCCTGTTTTCCTTGTCGTCATAATCCACAGGGTTCTACTCTCCATTCTGAAGTACTGGACGAAATCAGCTATTATACCAATAATGCACAATGTACGGACATCTATAGCGAATACTTATAGCCAGCTTTTCTACCCCGAAGAGAAGATAGATCAAGCAACATAGTACACTTCACTACTGGTAATACTGCTGATCTTGCAAGTGATATTGGCAAATATGCTCCACCGTCTAAAAAGATTACTCGGAAGAAGTTTTATATAGGCAACAAACAGTCACTCACCACCTGATTTAGCAACTGATGTCCTGGACGTTTCATAGTCAAAAGAAGGGAAATTAGATTTGGCAAAACAAATCTCCGATGACCTGTCTCTTGAGTTGAGGGCTTTCTTATAAATAACCTAAAATTAAACTACTTGCCCCACATAATAAAGACAAACAAAAATATTTTAATCCTCTCTAATCTATATACATAAAAACTCGTAAACAACATATATAATCATTCTCCATTCCTATTCCTCATCACGGCAAAAATGACTGATGCAAAAGGTACATTAAAAAGGAAATCCATGAACCCTTCACAAACCCAACATGTACATACACAATTATCCATTGCTTTGTTAGCAAAGCAAAACAGAGTAAGGTTTACATAGTAGATCACTGCAAGACATAGTAGTACTTCTTAAACTCGGTAGCTAAATAAAATTACAACATATCAAGTTCAAAAGTTCTTCCATATAGTTCCCTCAGCAAAAGCTAGCAAGACAACTTCATATATGTGAGCAACATCTAATAGAGTTAGCATGACTTTCAAAGCAAGCTCAGCCACTATACCTGCAACGTAAGTCACCAAGTGAGTAAATACCGCAACAAACACGATGCAATCCATGCTCATAAAATTTTATAGTCCTTGTAAGAGTGTAACACTGGAATATACTACAATATGGTGGGCACAGTAGGATATCATGTCCAGAAAATAGTTCAATACAACAATTGATTGGCAATACAATTTCAATGAATAAAATAACAGAGTACAATGTTTAGTCGAAGTCGCAACTCCCAAATAGAGTAAAATAGGCATTTTATCTTTGACATTTCTGCACTTCAACAAGCAACTTGCCCAAACACCTTAACATTGGTGAGGGAAAAACCGCATCAGGTTAATATGCACAATAGTATAAGTCATGGGATATCTCAACAGAACATTGACTTCGTCTGGACGTGTCAATGTTTATTTATCTAGTACCAACGTACAATAACAAAGAACATGATTAAACAAACTTTTACAACTTAGGGTATGGGAAGACAGATCTATTTTTAGCACATATAGGACAAGTAACAACAGAATTCCAGAATAATATCAAGTCAACCAAACTAACAAACCTATACTGCTTTATACAAACTAGTTGATAATAACAATTTATTGAATAAGAAGGGATTATATATAATCAAAATTCATTACATACATGTGATATGATTTTAGGAAATAAACGAAAGAGTGAAGGAGAGATCACATATAATATCATAAGGTATGTTACTGAGATCAATACCTGAAAGGAGATATATTATATCAAAATTCAGATTTCCTTAAAATAGGGACTTTTCAACAAAATATTCGCTTTGACTACACGTGTCCAACTTAAAATGATTAAGAAAATGTGAACTTGAACTTATTTCTAGCAAGACAAATATATTATTAGTAGATATGTAGGAGAAGTAACAACAGAAATCCAGACTTTCATCTAGTCAAACAAACTAACATTCCCTATCCTGTTTTTCAGAAAGCGCTTAATAAACACAATTTATCATAAGTGATATGCTTTTGGAAAACAAACACAGTGACACACAGATTATATGTATCACATGGGAAAGGAAAGGAGGGGAAAGAAACATCATATCAAAATCCAGATTTCTCACAGCCTAGACATTAAAGAAATATTTTACTACTATCATCAAAACTTCTATATTCAGAAGAGTATACATGATATATTCAAATGAATGATTAAAATCACTAGATATACATTTTTATCTACTTTACCAGGGTTGCCACCAGAAGACTAATGATCTCTCATTTAGAAAATTTAGACAGAGCCTTTCCTCCTTCGTACATGACCAAACTCTCCGTGAAGGAAGCATTTGCCGTACAAGCCTCGGGCATTAACAGGGAACCCTCTACACCCCCAGACATACCAAACCCAAGATCTTTATACTGCATAGTCTTTAGATTACATGATAATATGGAAGTAACATCAAAGCGGCCCCGCAACGGATACGTCTCTACTAAAAGTGTTCCGGCCTTTGTGATTTTCATCGGATACCCAGCATCCTTGAGCTCAGCTCTAAAAAGTAAATTCCAAGAGACAACACCATTTTCCTGCCTCATCAACCACACACAAGAGGGATGTAAGGTCACTCCAGTACTGTGTTGTACGTCAAAAACACAAAGAGCAAGTGAACCTTCAAACTCCAGCAGCTTAAATCTGGCACCAACTCCCAAACAATTGGAAACCTTCTTTGGAATTTTCACTTCCCCAAAAACCTCACCATCAAAGTCAAACGACAACATCCACAGATCAGTACTATTATAAGGCCGACCCATTACCTGAGTCGACGGCCTTTTCATTTCCAACCAGTAAAAACTACCATTAACATAAACCCCTGTATTTGCACCAAGCCTAGGAACTCCAGGGTCCTTAATCTTCTTCCACGTGTTCTTCTTCAAACTATAAACCTCAGCCTTAGGCGCCACGTCTCCCCAAAAATTCAACATCTTGTCCCGAACATAAACAACCCTAACAACTTTATAATCATCACCACTCCTACTAAACCCCATCCTAACAATACAAGAACTCATATAATTGTTATCAATCATTTTCTTGAAACAACTCGAAACAAGGGTTTTATGAGTTTTAACACAAGGGTTCCACAAAAACAAATCCCGAGAATTATAAAACATGTCTGAATCAGTTAATAACATAAGCCCATCAACTGAACTAACTAGTTTCAATGTCTTACTCCTAGTAGTAAAAGGAACCTCATATTTTTCGAGAACTTTCGAAGTTTCGACTGAGACTAATGGACAGTGTTTTTGTATAGAGGGGCATGGAGGGATTACAAACACAGCATTATCATGAGAAGGTGAGATAGCATGCTTAATTTGAGCAGAAATGAAATAAGGGTTTGTAATAAGAAAAAATGACAAAAATAACTGATTTTTGAAAAAATTTAACAAAAATAGTCATTCTGAAAAAAGTGGCAAATTTTGGCCGATTGAATACTCCACTGTCACTTGGGTATCCCAATTTGTATAAGATACTCCACTGGCAGATGGTTATTTCATATATGGGATACTCCACTGCCAGTTAGGTATCTTATATAAAGTAGATACTCCACTGACAGTTGGTATCTCATCGGCCAAAATTGATCAATTTTTCAGAAATTGATTATTTTTATCAATTTTGTGTAAAAATATACTAAATTTGTCCTTCACCCTTGTAATAAAAAATAAAAAAGTACCATTTTTTGTTGACTGATGTTAGTAGTTGTGTACTTAATGGAACGTGTGGGCGCTTAAACTCTTCTTGAGATTAAAAACGAAAAATTTGAACAAGTGCAAAAAGAGGTTGGGTTAATTGGTAACCCGTCCATTCGGAACGTTTTAATTGAGGATTGAGGAATGAGGGGTAATTATCATGTCCAAAAAATATTTAGTTTTTTTTTAAATGACATGTCTCTATCGATAATATCTAATAACTATTCCTTAATTTATGCAAAAATTAAGGATTTAGGACTTTTTTATTTTTTGAAGAATAACAAGTGCCGAGCAAAACCGAACCGAAACCGAAAAACCGACCGAACAGTGCTAATTCGGTTCGATTCGGTCCTGATTTTTCAGAAATTCAGTCTATTCGCTCCGGACCGAATAGACCGAAATAAAATTCGGTTCGGTCCGGTTCTTTTTAAAAATATTTTGATCCGGATCGATTATACCGAATAGACTGAATTATAAATACTACTCCCTCAGTCCCTTCCAATTGTTTACATTTCTGAGGAAGTGTCTGACACGCATTTTAAGGTGCATAAAAAGTATAGTTATATAACTTATTTTTACAATTTTCTTTTTTCTGAATAAAAGTTGAATGTTTTAATTTTTATTCAGAAAAACAAAATTGTAAAAAAAAATTACAGAACTATACTTTATATGCACCTTAAAATGCGTGTCAGACACTCTCTAAAAAAATGTAAATAATTGAAAAGGACGGAGGGAGTATTATTTTATATTATATACATTTTACATAGATCATAAAAATTATAATCATAATTTTTTATTTTTTTATTATATTTCTACACTCTTAGTACTCTATATATCACCTTACTTTAATTATATTTTAGATTTTATAATTTTTGGTTTAAAATTTCTATACAATTTTATTTTTGCAAAAAATTCGGTTCGTTCGGTCTAAAACCGGACCGAACCAAATTATTTCGGTTCGGTTTGGACCATATTATAATTTCGGTCTGGTCCGGTCCAAGAAAAATTTGTAAGTCGGTTTTTCGGTCTATTCGGTCCGGTCCGGTTTTGGACCGAACCGACCGAATGCTCAGCCCTGGGAATACCCAAGGCTAAAAATATTTTTACAAAAATACTGTCATTTTTTTAAAATAATTTGCAAAAATACTTTTTAATTTGCAAAAATACTATTTTTCAATTTTTTTTATAAAAAATACGGTTTTTTGGCAACTGAAATCTACTGGATGCAAATTTTGACGAGTTTCTGCAACTACATGCAAACTCAAATCAACCGAAAAAACTTTATTTAACTAGTTGCATATCTTGTTGATTTTAGTTGATTTTGGTTGATTCCTTATTTTTGCAAAAAAATCAGAAGATAGTAAAATCACAAAAAAAACTTGGAAAAATTAGTATTTTTGGTAAATTCTCATTTATTATATACTAATAAATTTTTTTTACCCAAGACCCAATTACTATATATTTGACTAGATCCATTAATTATCCAATTAATTTAATTTTGACTCATCTTAATTAATAGTTGGTTAATTTTTGAATTTCAAAACAAAGCACTCTGAAAAATATTGACCAAATCAAATTAATTATGCATGATTGTCTCCGGTCTATTACATCTCTCTTTCTTTCTGGCTCAATCTCTCTCCAAATCTCTTTTTCTTCTTTTTCAATTTTTTCTTCTTATTCGTCTCTTCACTCCCTCCGTTATGTAATTTTGGTATTGTTGTTTGTATAGATTTAATATATTTGTACTATTATTTTTGAACTATATTAGTTTTGATTTAGGTAGAAGATGACGATGGGTTGATTAATTCTACAGCAGTGGTTATATAATCACGAATTAAGTTATGTACACCAACTGTTTGATTTTAAATCTTAAACATCTCATTTTTTTCTATTTATTTTTATTTTTCTTCCCCTTCCTGCGATTTAGTAATATATGTTTGTACATATTATATGCATATCCAATATGTATTTGTTATATTTTTCAAATCAGTATTTGACAATTTTTGTGTGTTGATTCTCTAAAGATTAATGAAAGTGGATGTCAAAAGAGCTTTTCTGTCAAGATTACGGTTATCTCCGACGTTTCAATTTGTAAGATTAATTTTTATTATCTTTTGTATGATCCTTGGATGAGACGATTTTGTTTTTATTATCTTTTTTCTCATATTAATGCTCTGGGTATTGTAACTTTGTAACTTTGTAGCTTTGATTCTTAAATTTATTTTTACAAGATACAATATTGATATGTTAATGTAACAGCCCGCACTTCCGGACCATTAATTCTAAACCAAAATTAAAATAAAATACAATTTACTAATACGAAAATCTATTACAAAGGTCACTATTACAAACGCGCAGCTAAAAGCAGAGTCCAAAAGTCAATCTACTCCAATTCTAAGGTCCTCGAACTCCAACGATATCCAACTCGAACCTTAGACGAAACCTGAAATTGTAAGGGGTGAGCTACAAAGCTCAGCAAGTGCAAATTGACTAACTATTTAACTAAAAACAATGGGTGTTTTTAATAAAATGATTTTTCTCAAAACAATAATAATTTTGTAAAAACAATTTCTAAAATAAATCCAACCCAAAGTTTTATATTTTAAAATTTAGAATTTAAAACAGAAGAGAGCATATTTTTATAACAGATCAGAACTACGTAAAACAGAAGGAAACGATAATTCTTATAAATACCACAGTCTTGATCTACGGCCACACTTTGCCAGTAACCGGCATCTAATTCTTATTCTTATTCTCATATACCACACTTTTCCAGTGGTCGGCATCTAAAATTCAATAATTACGCGCCCTTAATAGGTATCTAAAGTTGCACACTCGTGCGCCTACAAAGGGTATATAAGGCTAGTTCCGGAACTATAGCGTAAATTACGAACGGGTTCGAAAACGTAGAGACTGGGTTTCAAAAGATTCTCGTATCTTATTTCTTATACAGTTCGAAACAGAATTCTTGTATCTTATACGAAATTTGAAAATCAGAGTATCAAAACTTTTCCGAAAATATAAGTAAGTCAAAAAGTACTTACCCCAAAGCCTGACCAGATCTGAATATAGCTTTTTTGACCCTCTAAACGACATTATCTTGAAAAACACGAAACACAAAACACGAAAGTTGAAGATAACGAAAAGACCTCTCCGAAAAGTCCAGAATCACTGAATTGTGACTTACTATGAATTTTCTACGAATTTTACAAGACTGCTGATTTTTGCTGAGAAGAGCCCTACGAATTTTATTAATTAAGGCGGGGAAGACGAATAGGGTGTATTTATAACGAGACAAAACCTTATATCTTAACGTACAAGTTATCCATATTAGAATCTGATTTAAATTTTAGGCCCAATAGTCTAACCCAGTTTTAAATCCTAGTCCTTATTTAATTTCAATATTTTTTATTCTATTATTCTTTCATTAATCGAATTCTAAAAAATTACGGGATATTACATACTACCCTCCTTAAAAAGAATTTGATCTCCAAATTCACAACAATCCTAAAGTTCGAGACACATCTACCTCATCTACCCCCTGATCTACCAAAGGTCAAACTATGGTCCACATGAACGCATCCTAGAGAATGTACTAGTCCCATACCTAATACACTCCGAAAGACAGCCTGCTGTTGATACCAACTGTAACAGCCCGCACTTCCGGACCATTAATTCTAAACCAAAACTAAAATAAAAAATAATTTACTAATACGAAAATCTATTACAAAGGTCACTATTACAAACGCGCAGCTAAAAGCAGAGTCCAAAAGTCAATCTACTCCAATTCTAAGGTCCTCGAACTCCAACGATATCCAACTCAAACCTTAGACGAAACCTGAAATTGTAAGGGGTGAGCTACAAAGCTCAGCAAGTACAAATTGACTAACTATTTAACTGAAAACAATGGGTGTTTTTAATAAACCGATTTTTCTCAAAACAATAATAATTTTGTAAAAACAATTTCTAAAATAAATCCAACCCAAAGTTTTATATTTTAAAATTCAGAATTTAAAACAGAAGAGAATATATTTTTATAACAAATCAGAACTTCGTAAAACAGAACGAAATGATAATTCTTATAAATACCACAGTCTTGATCTACAACCACACTTTGCCAGTAGCCGGTATCTAATTCTTATTCTTATTCTCATATACCACACTTTTCCAGTGGTCGGCATCTAAAATTCAATAATTACGCGCCCTTAATAGGTATCTAAAGTTGCACACTCGTACGCCTACTAAGGGTATTTAAGGCTAGTTCCGGAACTATAGCGTAAATTACAAACAGGTTCGAAAATGTAGAGACTGGGTTTCAAAAGATTCTCGTATCTTATTTCTTTTACAGTTCGAAACAGAATTCTTGTATCTTATACGAAATTCGAAAATCAGAGTATCAAAACTTTTCCGAAAATATAAGCAAGTCAAAAAGTACTTACCCCAAAGCCTGACCAGATCTGAATATAACTTTTTTGACCCTCTAAATGATGTTATCTTGAAAAACACGAAACACGAAAGTTGAAGATAACGAAAAGACCTCTCCGAAAAGTCAAGAATCACTGAATTCTGACTTACTATGAATTTTCTACGAATTTTACAAGACTGCTGATTTTTGCTGAGAAGAGCTCTACGAATTTTATTAATTAAGGCGGGAAGACGAATAGGGTGTATTTATAACGAGACAAAACCCTATATCTTAACCTACAAGTTATCCATATTAGAATCTGATCCAAATTTTAGGCCCAATAGTCTAACCCAATTTTAAATCCTAGTCCTTATTTAATTTCAATCCTTTTTATTCTATTATTCTTTTATTAATTGAATTTTAAAAAATTACGGGATATTACAGTTAAAAACTTATTTATTTTTATCTTTCACATTATATTATTTTTCATTAGTGTTTGAACTCGATTGCAGCAATATTTTTCATGACTGGATCCGGTGAGTTATCGTCATTTTTTAATTGCTGTGTTTGATGTTTATGCCTTTAATCTCTGTTCTTTTCGATCTTAAGGTTGGAAGCGGCTTTCTCTCTGGCCAGTGTCTCTTTCTTTCGATAAGAATGTGTATTGATCATGAAACCAATACACAACTCCAGGGATCGATGTAGGTATTAATTTTTTATAACAAAATCGTTGTCGATCTTATAGTTGATCTGGAACAATCAGTTCTATTGTGAAGATGGATGAGAACAACTTCGGTCAATACAAGGTTAGATTGTTTTACTGATTATTGAATCATCCATTCTATCACAATTTTGATAATACTACTTATATTATTTTGCAGTTTAGTAGATTGTTCATTTTTATCTCAGTGTTGCCATTAATCCCTATGATTTCTTAACCTACAAGTTATCCATATTAGAATCTGATCCAAATTTTAGGCCCAATAGTCTAACCCAATTTTAAATCCTAGTCCTTATTTAATTTCAATCCTTTTTATTCTATTATTCTTTTATTAATTGAATTTTAAAAAATTACGGGATATTACAGTTAAAAACTTATTTATTTTTATCTTTCACATTATATTATTTTTCATTAGTGTTTGAACTCGATTGCAGCAATATTTTTCATGACTGGATCCGGTGAGTTATCGTCATTTTTTAATTGCTGTGTTTGATGTTTATGCCTTTAATCTCTGTTCTTTTCGATCTTAAGGTTGGAAGCGGCTTTCTCTCTGGCCAGTGTCTCTTTCTTTCGATAAGAATGTGTATTGATCATGAAACCAATACACAACTCCAGGGATCGATGTAGGTATTAATTTTTTATAACAAAATCGTTGTCGATCTTATAGTTGATCTGGAACAATCAGTTCTATTGTGAAGATGGATGAGAACAACTTCGGTCAATACAAGGTTAGATTGTTTTACTGATTATTGAATCATCCATTCTATCACAATTTTGATAATACTACTTATATTATTTTGCAGTTTAGTAGATTGTTCATTTTTATCTCAGTGTTGCCATTAATCCCTATGATTTCTTGATGTCATCCTCTTCTTGGTTATTTCACAAGCATAACCTTTGGCCTTACATGTATCTCCACCGTCAATTTAAGAGGGTAGTATATGCAAAACCATAAATCGTCTAACATAGTTTATGAAATTATATGATATGAATATTTAATTGTTTCTATTATTTATTTTAACTAGGTCGTAGACGACATATGATCCCATTGAAAAGTTTGCGGTATCAAGTAATTCTCTAACTAATTCGATGAATAACAAGGTAAATGCTAGCTGCAAACTTGTACTGTAGTTGAAAGAACTAAGTTTACATGTAGATCTTTGTTGTGATTTAGTTTTGTATAGCTTTATGATCTTGATTCATCTATGAGCAATGTTGTTAAATAAATAATTGTGAGCGTACCCTTAGAAGTTCCTACAAGGCAATTTTCAGTACCAAATCGACATCGCAACGCATAAGTAAGCAATAATTTTAATAACACATGCACCACTCCCTTCCATTTATGAATCCTAAGATTGCAGTACTAACTTTATCAAGTTTGTTAGTGTTTGATATATTGATATTTTGTATTGTTAAATAAATAATCGTAAGGGGATCATATATATTAATACACCTACTGAATATTAATGATGTATAGGTATGACTCAAAATACACAAATGACAACTTATCAAACAATCTGACGCCTACAAAATGTGCAACATCAAGTATTTCACATAGTTCTCAGCATGCCTCAACTGATGCATCAATATATGATCCAATGATCAAAAACCAAAAATAAATTTGTACTATGTGAGTTTCAAAGTTCTCAATCTTTGTGAATTGTCACCAATTAAATGAATTTTATTCTATTTTTTCTCTAAAAAGAGGTCTATAGCCCACAACCTTTGCTCAATGTTTCCTTTGCTTTAATGATTCCATTATTTATGCGGCCCTTTTGTCCTTTAGATATGAATAACTTCTTATAAACCGATAGAAATTTATTTATTTATCTAACGACAGTGAAGTTGCATATTTTGGGGAAAGAAGGAACTGGTATTATCGCACTTCTCGAAATAGTTAGATCCGGAAATAATGATGTTATTGCAAATATTTCCAGAGGAATTGCTAACTTTGTTAAATGTGAAACTTGAGGATTTAATCAAGTTATATGAGTGTGAAGTATCTCTCAATTTTGTTTGTTAACTTTTGATTGTATCTTATGATCGTGATTGTAGGACATAGCTAATCATGAATTGCCTCCGACTCATCCGATTTGATTTGGGCTTGCTCTTAATTTATCAATACTTTATTATGAGATTCTGAATTTTCCTGATCGAGCATGCATCCTGCAGAACAGGGTTTTCCACCAATTTTTGTAACATATTAGACTTTATATAAGTTTTTCATAAATTGTTACTGGTACTTGCAATATTTAAAGCTTTCGATGAAGCTTTTGCAGAGCTGGATACTATGGGAGAGTCTTTATACAAGAATAACATTCTTATTATGTAGCTTCTTCGAGACAATATGACCCTATGGACTTCTGATATGCAAATATGTATTTGGACAAGATTTCTAGTATGAATTATGCATAACTTCGGTCTCTGGTGCCAATATACTGATTTATGTTGGATGTCCAGAATGACAGGGCTGATGAGTTGAAAGATTTAGCACCCAAGCAAGAAGAGAAGCCAGCACTGAGTTTCACGACTTATGAAGAAGAAGCTTGATTCCTTTCCCATCTGATAATTTGATTTTTTAATTTATAGTGTTTTATTTTTAAACCTTAGATGAATATTGATTATTGATCATCAAATTATTACAAAAATAACATTATTAACAAACTGTATGCTTTTATAATTTTGTGGATTGATTTTTGCATATTGATGAATGTGAGATTAAGATCAACTACAAAAATTACATAGTATTTGTAAGCCAACTATTTGATTTCAAATCTCAAACATCTAATTCTTAAAAAAAAAATCTTCCTCTTCCTGTAATTTATTAATACATGTTTGTACATATTTATATGCATATACAGTATGTGTTTATTATATTTTAAAGAAAAATATTTGACTTTTTTTGTGTGTTTCACTCTACAAATCAATAAGAAAGGATATCAATCTACGCTTCATGGCAAGACTACAGTTATCTGTGACATTTTAATTTATAAGATTATTGTGTACTATCTTCTGTATGATCCTTGGATAAGACGTGATCTATAATTTTAAATCTTACAATATGTTATGGTTTTAAACTAACTTGCTATGTACTTTTAATCTTACAGAAAATTCAAAGTTATACTACTGTAATATATTGATTTAATATATTTGTATTTTGGTTTGTGCAGCTTAGGATGATGTGTTGATTAATCATGCAACTGCGGTTACAATATCGTAAATTAGTTTATGTGTTTAGTTTTACAACCCGCGCGTTATTTTGTTTTTACATACAGTTTGTGCACTAATGGTTTGTACCAATGTTATATAATATATAAGACGGTTTTGTCTAACATCAAGTTTTTAAATGTGAATGAAGCCACTACTCCTGATGTTTCATTTTCTTTCAGGCCACTCTCTAGAGTATTAGTTGCTTCATATAAATATTCTTGATAATAAAAATGATTACAAAAGTTTCTCGAGCAATCCAGTCGACACCACTATCACTGAAAATAGTAGAATCACAATTGACCTGCGCACATAAAAAACCGGTGATAGACCAGTGTTCATATCCATCAGTTACACCAACTGAGGTTGGGGGTACAGATGCCGCATATATTGAACAATCTTTTGTTGTGCGAGGTGAGCTCTCGCGATAAGTACCACAATTCCAGATTTGAAGCGGGTTGCCCAGATCTCCCAATACACCATAAAAATCATTCTTAATGCAACATGACAACGAATTAAAAACGCAACAAGACATACACCCAAAAATTGGGGACAACCAACAACCCAAAGAGATGGGTACGGTAACAAGATCACACCCAAAAGGATTTAGATCTCGATTTTATTGAAAACTATTATAATAGAAATTAAAGATTTAGAAATGGAGGAAACGAGATGAGAGGATGGATGGGACATATGTGAATTTGATGGAAGGAGGGGATGGTGAAGGATGGATGATAGTTATGAATGACGGCCGACTCTCATTAGGGTTTTGAGAGAAAAGAAGTTTGATAGATGATGCTACACAACACTCAAGAGTATGATCGTGCACCTGCATGCAATTCTAAAAATTAGAGCGAGCATGATTTTGCACCTAGTTTCCACCTGCATAAAGTGTCAAAATGAATGCTAACTTATATTAAATGTACTCTTTATTTTATCATTATTTGTCTTATTTTAAATCTTTTAATAACATTATAAAATTAAGATTTTAAAAATTGTAGAATTTTAATTTGTGTCAATATGACGATAAGAAAGGTAGAGCAGAAAGTAGTTTTTATTTTTCTAATGATTTACCGGGTGTGTATGTCCCACGTTCTTTGAAACCAGTTTTATTAAATAATGACACTATCTCATTCCAAAATAATTGTACATATTTTGTACTTTCATCGACCATATTTTCATTGAAATCTTATAAATAATATAAATTTTTTTCTGAAATTTACCTGATAATATTTTTTTTATATTATTTAAGGTACATATTATTAATTATAGTAAACCATGATTTATAATAATAAGAACTGAATCGACTTATTGGAAAAAAAAAACTAAACAATATTGTTTAGTTTTAAGTGTCCATATATAATTTTTCTGTGAGTCATTAACCATTTTCAAATATTAGCAGAGAAGTAGAATTTCAAATATAAACTTTTAGATGGTGGAGAAATAAAAAAAATGATTCTAAATTATATATTCTCATGCTTTTATGTATATTTTTTATATTACGAACTATTAATATAAATAAAAGTAAGTTCAAAATTCATTATTTAAAATATTAGCACGTGAGTCAAGAATTTAAATATTAAAATTTGGGCTCATACTCAAATAAATATCAGGCGTATAGTAATTTTTTTTCCAAATAATTTTGAATAAGTACAACAAATTACAAATTTATTTTCCTTTTTACCAAGAGAAATTACAAGTCTATTCATTTTACATTTTCTCAAAATTAAAATAGTAATTAAATAAAAGATTCAATCTTATATTCATATTTTTTATTATATTTAACTAATAAAGTTATAGTGTGAACAAACTATGTAAACTTACACAATATTGTGAACGATCTTGAGATTTATCTGTATTTGATGTTGAAATCACTAATATGAATAAATTAGTGAAAGCTCCACAAATTTGAAAATAAGCAAAAAATTGTCACAATAAAGAACTTATTATTTTAATTCACTTTTTTCAACGTAGCATTACAGTTTTAAGTTTCAAGAACAGTGTCTTATCTTTTATTAAGAAAATATGATATTATTAGGTTTACCGTACAAATTATACGAGTAAATTAATGATAAGTAAAAGAGAATAAAAATATTAGTTTTTAATGACTTATTGTTGTACATGGATAATATAATAATATTTAGGATAAATTAATGATAGGAATGAGATTATTATGCTTTATTTATGTAATCACCATTGGTATAGAGTTTTTTAAAGAAAAAGATTAAGATAAATTATACCTTTTGGAAAATCACACTCATAATTTCTTAATTTATTTAATATTTAAAATATGTGGTATTGCTAACATGAATTCTACTTTAGTTTCTTTTATTTCTTTTATTTTAACAATTATATGTGGTAAATTAAAATAGAACGTACTTATATAATACATATATTCAATATATTCAGGAGTACGCTATAGCTCAAATAAAACGCTAATGTAATGTTATATAAATTTGCAAAATTATAGAGCATTGTTAGGCATATGTGTTGATAAAATAAATATTTTAATTGTATAATGTTTAAACTATGAGGCGTCCTAGTAATATTAAAATAAACTTTTGAATAAAAAATTTCCTTTAGTAGATTAATGACTTTTATTTTAATGCACTAAATTTTTTGTTTTGAATATGGATTAAGCTGTAACATTGCAGTTTTCAATTAAACAGTTTTAAAATAACTAATATGAGTATTTACATTTTTTAAAATTTTCAAATTTTAAACTACGAGGTGTCGCCGTAAGAAGACGTCGGGTAATATTGAACTAATTATTTATATTTAAGATATATATATATATATATATATATATATATATATATAGAAATACAGTTAGAGAGTTATTCACAGAAATTAATTTCAAATTCATATATTTTAGCAATATATATAGAAATGTAACATTATAGTTTTCAATTCAACAGTTTTAAAATAACTTATATTGAGTATATATATATATATTTGTTAATTTTCTAAATTTCGAACTGCGAGGTGTCGGCATAAGGCGACGCCGAGTAATATTGAATTGATTTTTTATATTTAAGATTTATATACAGAAATACAGTTAGAGGAATAATTGACAAAAATTGATTTCAAGTTCATATGTTTAAGCAAAATATGTAGAAAAACATATATATATATATTGATTAACTGGAAAAACTTAAACAATATTTATAAACTGAAAAAATCATGTAAACAATATTTATTGACTAAAATAGTGAACGATACAAAATGAAACATAAACAAAAATATCAACACCTCTCTAAATTGAATTAATTATATATTAATAACAAAATATTTAAATAAAATTGTATAATTTAAAATATTTTAAAATAAATTAAAATTTAATGAGCACACGTAGCGCGAACAAAAATCCCTAGTTATATATATAATAGAGCAAGTGGGGGTTGAGTAAGACAAATTAATCAAGGTAAAATGATTATTATATCCTCCAAGCTCTAAAATTACACTTAACTCCTATCTTATTTATGAAAATCATATCCTATTTATTTCACATTTAATACCCATTAATAGTCAAATTTTAAAATAAATATACATATATATAAACATACACCTACACATATATTTATACATATATTATTTAAGTTATATGTCTCATTTATAAAGTAATAATATCGAATCAAGATTTTGAAATAATTATAAATATAACATAATTTCATTATATCAAATTTTTAAATAACATGACACAATTTCATATAAAATTAATTGTGGTTTAAGTAACTGACGAGAAGAAATCATCATTGTCTACTTTAAATACACTTATAAAATTATTTTGAGTAATATTTTTTTAAAATTATTTAATATGTAATTTGATTATTCATGACAATTATGAAGTATCAAGTACTTGCTTACAAAATATACAATATAATTGTCACATATTGTCTTACGTAAAATTTCTACCAATATAAAACAAAGAACATACCATGTAGTTTCAAATATTTAGTGGCAATTTGACAATAATATAATCACATTTACGTCATGCACGTATCTTGAATGAAATTAATATCAACAGAGCACATAGAACTAATACAACACAAATAACAACATTTTCCGTATCACCAGTCCACCACACAAAGAAACGCTATAAAAACCTAATGAGAGTCGACCGTCATTCATAACTATCATCCATCCTTCACCATCCCCTCCTTCCATCAAATTCACATCCGTCCCATACATCCTCTCATCCCGTTTCCTCAATTTCTAAATCTTTAATTTCTATTATAATAGTTTTCAATAAAATCGAGATCTAAATCCTTTTGGGTGTGATCTTGTTACCGTACCCATCTCTTTGGGTTGTTGGTTGTCCCCAATTTTTGGGTGTTGCGTTTTTGATTCGTTGTCATATTGCATTAAGAATTATTTCTATGGTGTATTGGGAGATCTGGGCAACCCGCTTCAAATCTGGAATTGTGGTACTTATCGCGAGAGCTCACCTCGCACAATAAATGATTGTTCAATATATGGGGCATCTATACCCCCAATCTCAGTTGGTGTAGCTGATGGATATGAACACTGGTCTATCACCAGTTTTTTTATATGCGCAGGTCAATTATGATTCTACTATTTTCAGTGATAGTGGTGTCGACTGGATTGCTCGAGAATTATTATCAAGAATATTTATATTCCATCTGTTCAGCAATCTGAAAACAAAACGGCTATTTATTTAGCTCGGTTTTTGTTTCACAATCAGGTTGTAGTTGTCAGTTTGGAGGTTTGTCCCAGTTTGGGGATTTGTCCCGACTGCGTTCTTTTGTTTTATGTTCAATAAAATCATATTGTTCGTCAAAAAAATACAATACAAATAACATGTTATATAGTATTAAATCTTTTCCGGTAAGTCGACAATAATATAGCCACAGTAGAAACTTTCTATGAATATAATACAAAAATAAGTGTTTAATGTCGCAATATCTAGCACTAACTTGAATTTTAAATATCTCAAATAAAAATCGAAATTAATAAAAAAAATTGTAAAATTCTAGAGTATGCCTGTGTCTCGCACGGGCTATAGAGATAGTTATTATAAATTTGTAAAATTCATAATAACATATAAAAGGCCCATTTTATTTTTGAGTAGATATTCACCGTTCATAAATAATTTCGAAAATGAATTTTGGGACACTAGTCTTTTTTAATCAAGATAATTAATTTGAGTACTAATCGAATACCTATATTTTAAAAATTAGAAATTTATGTTACCTATTTTCTTAGACTTTTTTTTATTATTTAATTATAAAAATACAGTTTGTTACAAACCAAAAGCAATGCATGCAATATTTAATTTTTTTTTTCAAAAAATAATTAAAGTTCTTTTTAATTAGTCCAACTTGTTAAACAACGCTACCACATATGATTATAATTACTAAAATTAGTTAAGTTGCATTTGTGATAGATTTTAATTATAAGTATATTTGAAGACCGTATTTTTATGATTTCTTTGAAAAAATCATATATTTGAAATCTTCTAAAAAAATCTATTTTTGTAAAATATTTTAAAAAAAGTCTATTTTTTATTTTTTATTTTTATTTTTTTTATCATAGGTAACCCGCAGCCGTTACCCTTCGGGTGCGCTTTGGGTAAACCCTACGAGCTCATGCAATAGCCTGCAAACCACATGAACCAAGGTAAACCGTATTTAGGCGACAGGCTCTGACTCATGAGGCATAATCATAAATTCTCCTTCCGTGAGATTCAAACCTATGACAAAGAGGATAGTTTTCCTCTCTTTAACAAGTCAAGTCAAGTATACCAATAGAGAACTCAGAGATCTCGATAAGTCATTATGCTTATCGAGATGTCACTTCTTTATAGAACAAATTGGAGATCTCGATATACTTCTTAAATTCAGAATGCAGACAAGTTCAAGATTCAAGATTATCAGTCAACAAATAATTCATTCACTGAATTAGAAAGTCTACAAAGCAGTTTGAAGAATACAAGATAAAAGGCCAAGATTAACTGGACAAAGGGTGGTCACGAACCTGCAAGATTTTGCATAAATTTGCTAAGCCAGAAATGGAAATAGAATAAGGTTGCTTTAGAAAATGGTTTAGTACATTTTAGTGCAAGTTTTGTAAATCTGTGCTGCAAGCCTATAAAGCATGCACGGGTCCTTAGTTCACAAGTAACAAATATATCTAGATTTTTCTGTATTCTTTCAAGAAAGAAGCTGAGTTCTTATTTTCTTAAAAATACAAAATTTGTGGCAAGATAAACTTAATTAATACAATTAAGTGAGTTTTTGATATTGTGTGTCTGTGTTATTTATGTTTAATTTAATATTTCTACAGATTGCTAACTACTTTCTTCACCAAAATCCAAACAAATTTTAAAAAACAAAATTATCACTACTAGAAAAAGTGCAATAGACATTGCCCTTTAGACATCGATTTCTAATGACACCTATGTTAAAAGGGCTCTTTTACATCAGCTCTAATAGAACCGATGTCTTTTACTAAACTATGCATCGGTTTATCCTTTAACCGATGTCTAAAACTTGTCTTTAAAATTTTTAAGCGCGATCTCATTCTCTCCCCCACCTTAGCCAATTTTTTACCAAATAAGTTTTCCCCAATACTTCCCGCTTCTCTGAAATTAAAACTTTGTTTTGCATCTGTCTTCCCCCCTTCTTTAAAAAAAAGAAATATTTCAGACAAAAAATTAAAGATAAATAAAAAAACATTTTCTCCCCTTTTTCAGACAAAAACAGATAATTCTCTCTCTTTTCTTTCCCGATTTCAGACCTAACTTCTTCTCCCCCTTTTGAAATTTCGATTTCTTTACAAACTTCTTCCTTTTTCTTCCTACTTCTTCTTTATTTTGTTTCTTTAACCTTTTTCTTTCTTTTTCGGTTTAATCTAACTTCTTTTCCTTTTTTCTCATTTTGTTTTGATCGATTAAGCATGGATTTTAGGGATTAAAGGTTGGAGCTTTCAGTTTTAGGGATTAAAGGTTCAATTTACAACTTGGAGTTCATTTGGGTTCGAGTCTGGGTTCAAGTCTGGGTTCGATTGGTTCGAGTTTTGCTTTGGATTGGTTTGACTTTGGTTTCAAATTATTGTTTGCTAAGGTACATGCTTTCGATTTTTTGTTCGATTGAGTGTTTATACTTGCATGTTGGTTTTTGTTCGAGTTTGGATTTGTTCTTTATTTTTTTACTTACATGTTTTTTTCGATTTTTTGTTCTTTGTTTTTATACTTACATGTTGTTTTTTGTTGGAGTTTGCATTTGTTATGCACAATTGTTATTTTAAAATTTTTATACTTGCAATTTAAAGTTGAAAGTTGAATGCTTGCAATTTGATTACTCACTGAAAGTTAAATTTTTGTTCAATTAAGAATGCACACTGTTTGGATTTTGTATAATGCTTGCAATTTGTTATACTTGAATGTTTTGAATGATTTATTACAGTGTATTTTTACCTCATTATAGTGTAATCAACCATTTATGGTAGCATATTTTTACATTTTTAGGTAGTTAAATTAATGTATATTATCATAACATGAGCATATATATATGTGTGTGTGTATGTGAAACCCGTATTTAATTATATTTTCGTAATGAAAATTAGGTAGGTCCTGTATAAATGGAACAACATATGGATAAAACATGGATCGGGAAAGACAGGGACACATTATAGTACGAAATCGGGGTTGAAATTTTTTTGATTTATGCTGAAGATACTAGTAAAGATCCTAAGAGCATACCTTGTCCATGTTCACGCTGCGGTAATTTCAAAAAGTTCTCTGTAAAAGTTATTAGGGGTCATCTGTATGAGAATGGGTTTAGCTTGGGTTACATTAAATGGATTTGGCATGGGGAATCTAAGACTACTTCTAGGTCAACTGCTTTTTCTAACACCAATCAGGCTCTTGATCCTAATTCTGATCCCATGAAAGCCTTTGGTGTTTGCGAAGTAACATATAATAATTCGGGGGCTGATGATTACGATAAAGATTCATATAAATTCAAGCGGTTTGTAGCTGATGCTCAACAACCTTTATATGAGGGTAGTGAATACAATATAATAGATTCAATGTTAAAATTGCATAACTGGAGGGCGCACTTTGGTATTAGTGACAATGCATTTACTGACCTACTATCTTCTGCGGGTTCCTTACTTCCTGAGGATCATGTCTTTCCCGTTAATGCGTACGAAGCAAAGAAAACCTTATCTAATTTAGGCCTCGAATATATCAAATTCCACGCATGTCTGAATGAGTGTGTTATGTACAGGGGTGTAAACGAGAATGCTTATAAGTTTCCCAAGTGTCGTTTATCTCATTGGAAGCTGGGGAAGGATGGGAAGGCTAGGGTTAATATTCCAGTGAAAGTAATGTGGTACTTTCCAATTATTCCCAAATTTAAACGGATGTTTAAATCTGCTTCAACCGCTAAAATTTTGACTTCGCATTCCGAAAAAAGAATTCAAGATGGCCAAATGCGTCATCCAACGGATTCACCTTCTTGGCGGAATGTTGATTATAGGTGGCCAACCTTCGGTAATGAGCCAAGAAACCTCCACTTAGCTTTGGTGGCAGATAGTATCAACCCACAAAATAACGGTCTAACTAATAGGTACAGTTGTTGGCCAGTAGTTTTGGTAACTTATAATCTTCCTCCATGGTTATACATGAAGAGGAAGTTTATGATGTTAACCGTACTAGTCTCTGGTCCACATGAGCTGGTAGCTGTAGAATACTTGATGGAAAATGAAGGTGCCTGATTGTATTGCTGTTGAAACAATTGACCCTCCACCTCCAGCACATGAAAAGGTAAAAAAATAGATGCAAGTTTTATGTCCAATGCAAAGTTGCCTTTTTTAATTGTTGTTTCTGATCAAGGAGACTCATATTTGGATCCATATAATTATAAATTCAGGGGCCGCGTAAATGTGAGCTGTCACTGGATACAATTAACAACAAGGTAACTTTTGGTGTTGTTTTTGATGATGGAGATATGGCTTTAACTATTCATAGAGTTCCTCTCAAACCGGAGCATGCTCGTGTCTCAGTGGACGGAATTATTCAGGGAGATGCCCAGGTTCTGGTACCGATAGCTGGTGAGATAGAGACGGTCGAACAAGCGGTTGGCTCTCTTCTAGCCTGGCCTCAAGATTTGATAATCTACTCCCCCGATGGTCCTACTCCTGTTCAGGTATATATTTTCTTAATGCCTCTTTATAATATTGATTTAAGGAACCTTGAAATTAAAGGAACCTTTAATCATAATTTTACATTTTTAGTAGAGAAAGAGAAAAGTAAAGGAACCTGCAAAGAAGGGTGAGCTGCAAATTGCGCAAGACCTTTTTGGTAAGGTGGTGCTGAGTGATAACGTGCCTGAACGATACAAGATGTTGTATAAACATGCAAGCTGTTTTATGAAAGCAACTGGAGCCTCCATTCAAATTTCTTGTGATTTTGATGTGTTTGGAGTAGAAAGAACCATATTCTTATTGCATGAAAATATAATTGCACTCTCGGAATTTAAAATGTTTTGGACAAGTAGTTATATCAACATATATGACGTAAGTTTCTTTTGTTTTTTTATTATCAATCTTGTCTTATTTTATATTTTTAAGGATAATTATATAAATTATAAATGTATAAAACTTTTTTGGCAGGTTCTTGTGTACCATGGTTCATGACATGAAGAGTTTGGACATGTAAGCATTTGTTGATCCATCGAGATATAAGTTTAATGCTGAGTTTGAAACTTATATCGTTAGCAGACTGAATAATGGTGTTCTTCACTTCATGCCTTTTAATCGAAAGTATGTCAAGTGTTTCAATATATTTGTTTATTTTTTTATTAATTTTTAATCCTCATATTGACCTTGATCTAATGACAACAGTATGCACTAGATGTTGGTCGTAATTTGGGAACCATAATTTTTTTTCCTCAATCCATTGTCACATGAAACCCGTTTTCCAGAACTAGAAAATGCATTAACGGAGTAATTAATATTTTTTTAGCATAGGTATTTGATATTATTCTATCTCTACATCTGTTTAACTTTTTAATTTGACAATATTCTTAATTTTTTTCTATAGAGCAGTTAGGTCTTACAATGCTCAAAATGGAAGGGTGATAAATAATCCCAAAATTGTAAATCTTGCTGTAAGTAATTATGAACATTAATTTAATAGGTTCTTTGTAGTTTAATTTTTTTACTTTGTTAATTGATTACATATTTGGTATTATCGGAATAGGGCTGCCCTAAATAGCCTGGTGGCATTGAATGTGGATATTGTGTTATGCGATATATGAAAGATATCATTGAAGACAAAGAACTGAATTTCTTTAAATTGGTAAGATTTATTTATTTGATTTTTGGTACTTAACAGAGAAATGAATTGTTAAGTACCTATTTTTTTTAATAGAACAATTTGTTTACTATTATTTTTTTCTTTTTGTTAAATGTGCACAGTGAGCCAGCAAGAATCGAAAATCCTACAGCAGGAAGGATCTTGATGTTGTTCGTATGGAGACTCTTGGCTACATCGAAGGATTCATGTAGCTAGCTGCTTTGCTTCTCTAAATTTCATGAAATGAAATTGATGCTTATTAATTATGTCGAAACATTTGTAAACTTACCATGACTGTTGTTGATATTATGGTCGTATAAATATGGTACTTTAAGATTGTACACGCGTAGCGCAGGCTGTTGATACTGATGTTATGCTGATGGCTTTTGGTAATGAAACAATTTGGTACTTTAAGGTTGCTATATGGATTTGGTGTTAGATTTATATAGTATTGTTTTGGTTTGATCTTGTATTGGCTTGCTGGTGATTTGGTTAACTTAGGTAGGCAGTTTTCTATGTTTTGGTTTAGAAGCCATTTGGTATTTTTGCCATTTGGTATGTTATGGGTGCATATAAAATAGTTAGTACCTGTCCAATTTTTAGGCATATAGACATAAGTTGCTGCACACATTCTTAAAAACTGTTGTTAAACTGCTACATGGACATTAGTTCCTAAACAAATCTGCAAAGCACCTGGTGTAAATTTAAAATAAATACATCGACACATTTTTAAAAACTGATGTTAAAGAAGGAGAAAGTTTAGTACCTTTTACATCGGCTACAAAATGATGATGCAGGCATAGACAAACTATGGTTACCATAAGGAAATCGATGTTAAAAAGCCTTAACACATCGGGACAGAACCTAAAACCGATGTCAAAAAAAGGCTTCTACATCGGTTTTAGTTCAAAAGTGATGTTGAAACCAAAATTGACATCGGTTCTATATGTAAATATTGATTTATACTTTGTAAATTAATAGTTAAGCTACATAATTAGATCATATTAAAGCTATTTAGAAAAGATTGTAATGCAGTTTCTGTTGAAAAATAGAGAATATACATCAGTTTTTAAGCTGAAACCGATGTTAAAGATGTTCTCAGACATCAGTTTATAACTGATGTCATATGGGGGTACCTTTCTCTATACCTGTATAGACATCGATCATGAAAACCTTTAACGTCAATTTTTGGCCGATGTCTATTGAAGATTTTCTAGTAGTGTATTCAACACATTCACCTCTCTCTGTATTATATTCTTAGCATTCAATATCTAACATACCTTGTGAGAAAGGAAAACTTACCGCTAGTGGTCATCTCTTCGGTCAATATGGCCTTGGCCGATGACCTATCCGTTATATGTGGGAATCTAAGGGCCTATTTGTTTACCCCTGAATCTATCTGAACAAGGATTATCTGAGCGATTCTTATTATTCAGCTTCTTTGGATAATCATGACGTAAGTGAGCCAATAATATAACACCGTGAATGGTTCATTTCCAAAATGGTACCTGAACTCATTCAGGAGTGTAGCCCAGGGCATACTTGATAATTTACATTATAAATTTCTGGTTATCACTTCAGATGATAAGGATTATACCATTATACTACCCTTGATATTTTGTAGATAAGATA
Source organism: Apium graveolens (assembly GCF_009905375.1). Taxonomy (NCBI): domain Eukaryota; kingdom Viridiplantae; phylum Streptophyta; class Magnoliopsida; order Apiales; family Apiaceae; genus Apium; species Apium graveolens. Next base: position 45,728,399 of record NC_133653.1, read on the forward strand.
ATAAATAAGAGTAATTGTTATTATTTATTAATTAGTAATAACTTTGTATTTTAATAGATTATTATTGTTATATTTTTTAAACATAGAGATTTGTTATAAAGGTTATTATTATTATTTTTAATATATTTCAAAAAAATTAAATATTTGTTTTGATTATATACAAGCATGCACTTATTTCAGTGAAATTTATTTTATGACCTGATTGATATACAAAAAATAAGCATGCGCTTATTTCACTGAAATTTATTTTATGACCTTTTTTGATTTATACATGTCTTCATATAAATTACCTATTTAATTAAAACACATTAACTTTTTTTAAATATTTAGTACACCTAACATTTAAATGTTTAGTATTTCTAACATTTAATAATATATCGATTTTAAAATCTTGTAATTTTTTAGACTTAATAATTAATCACAAAATTAAATCATTCAGAAATCATAAAAAAATTTATACCAAATGATTAATCATTTGATATTCAGATTTTTTATTCATTCAGATTATTCAAAAATATTAATGATTCAGATATAAATGACTTATTTGTCAAATAACACCTAAGTCTGAATGACGAGGAAAATGATCCGGTAGACCTAATAGGAATAAAATTGCCAGGGTCCGATGAGAGGGTATCTCTTATGTTAGCGGGAAAATTATTAACTGGTCGATCATTTAATATGGATGCTTTTAAGAAAATTATGACTCAAGTATGGTCTCCGGGGGATAAAATGATGATTTGGGCTATTGGGTCTAACATATTTGTGTTTCAATTATTTTATTGAGGTGTCTATAAAATATTGGTGGACTCAATAATAATGATGGACCCCAAACACTTCCACCAATAAAATTTTAAAAACTTATCAATAACACTTTCTTAACACGTGTCCACAAACAATTATTTGATTGGAGGGATAAATAGAAGGTTATGGAGGGAACAGTTATTTGATTGGAGGGATAAAGAGAAGGTTATGGAGGGAAGACCATGGTACTTTGATAATATGTTATTTTTTCTGAATGATATTACGGGTAACGAACAACCAAATGAGGTAGTGTTAACTCATTCCCTATTTTGGGTATGTACTGATGATCTACCCTTTTGATGATCCTAATATTGAATCATATTTAAGTGAGGAACAACACTCTTTTATTGATACTATTTTTCCAACCCCTCTCATGTAGGGCAACTAGTCTCTATTTATAGGGGACCCTTAATGGGCTTTTTCCTTTACAATTGGGCCCTTATTGGGGCTCTTATTACAAGATTATATATTAAAGTCCCTATCTTTGGTCCATCTTCCTCCTTCTTTATTCTCGGGCCCAACATTTGTCCCCCGCGAACATTATTGCAATATCTTTAGATTTGCTACTAAAGTTCCTTATTATGACCTGTAAAAATACAAAATAAAAACAAAAATAGAAAATAAGCTAAAAGATAAAATATTAAGATGTTTTTTTTGCATGCCTCCTTTTTGTTATTTTGTTGTCACCATTTAGTTGTGTGTTTAGGAGAGGTGTAATGATTAGCAGTCCAGTATGTATTGATTTAAGTATGAGAAGTCTTTTCACCTTCCCTCTCTTTTAACAAACAGGTGCTACAGTATTTTTAAAAGGGCTATCTTTCCTCCGGCGTCTCCATTCTTGTAAGTCTTCTGCAACTTAACGTTTTCTTCTGATTAAATCTTTAACGTTTTAGTTTCGAATTCTTGGTTTGTATCCTTTGTGTTTGAGTCTTGGTTGTCGACATTAACATCTTGGCAGTTCCCCTTTTTTTATTCAATTCCATGGCTAACCCAAATTCTGGTTCATCCAATCTCTTTCGCAATCCTGAGAAACGCCCTTTAGATGAGAGTGACGAAGAATCTGCCATAAACTTAGATAATCTTGAGATTCCCAACTTGAATTCGTGTAAATCCTTCGACTTTATGAATGAAGACGAGATCTTCTTTGGTATCGAAGTAGCTTCGAAAAAGTCTCCCCCACTCAGCCCTCGTACCTTAGAGTACAGAGAGAGAGTTCTTCGCGAAAGCTTAGAACTCGGTCGTCTTGAGTTTCCCCAGGGTAGCAGTTTTGATTATATAAGTCACTTTACTAACCATAGATTAAATATGACCAAACTAGAGTCCTGGGTTGATTTAAAAAATGGGTATAGATTACGTATCCCGGCCCCCAAAGAGCGGATGTGGGTTATGCCGGAATTTGGTATGCACGGTATCCCCTTAATTATGTTCGAGTATGTCCTTCGACTCCCGAGGCACCCCTTCCAACTAGCTATGTACGAGGCTATAGGATGTGGGGTCGCCCAGTTGTCGCCTAACTCGGTAGCTCAGATTAGTGGTTTTATAGCTTTGTGTAACGAGAAGGAGAGGATTCCTTCTGTGAAACTGTTTTTTTTATTTATTGTGTACGATATCATAATGGTCAGGTCTATTTCGATACCCAAAGTAAGCGACCCAAGATTGTAAGTGTGAAATCTTCTAACTCAGGATATCATCCTAAGTGGGTTTATATCGGAGGTAAGGATTTAGAGTTTGTAAGGCCTTGTCGTAAAGTAACTCAGTCGACGGTCGAGTATTTGAATAATCTTGATAAGTAGATGGTGAATATCACGATAGGTTTCAGGGGTCAAGACCCGTTTTTACGCATAACAATTTAAAGGACTCTAAGTTTCTTGAAGAGCATAATCGTAAGCTTTTTGCTACTTGTCCTTTTAAGTTTCCTCCTCTCCCTTTCTTTTTCTTTATATACATCCGCTAAAGTGGTTTTATGTGTGTTTTATCTCAGTTGCTGGAAGTTTCTTGAGAAAGCTTTTGGACCGTGGAGTTTCGGTGGAAATGGACAAGGCCATGATGATGTTGGTTAAGAAATCCAAGGCTGGAGCTGTCGATGCACCGAGGGTTGATGAAAATACTTCGTCGAGAATAATTTCTATTGAGCTTCTGGATGAGAATGGTAACAAGGTGGTCGGGGGGTCTGAACGTGTCCCTTGTGAGGGGGTCGAGATTCCTTCACGGAAGAGGGCGAGAACTGTAGCTGTTGAGAATCCAGATGTCATAGATAAAGAGGCTCGTAAAGATGCTGCGGGATCTAGCGTGAACAGGACTTTGACGATAATTGGGAATCGGAGAATTATACAGCCTACCGTCGACCCTGAGGTGAGCAAGGAAGTTATTCGCGTTGAGATTCGCCCCACAGAGAGATGGGTTGGTGGCTCGACAGTTCCTCTTCGAACTTTCCGTGTTTTTAATCTGCCTCAAGATTCTAGTGCTTATGCTAAGAGATCTAGAACGGATCTCGTTGATCGATGTTTAGGGAGAGCTGGAAGGGTATGCGTTTCTTTTTTAGATGCTTATTTAACCTATTTCTTAGATACTGTAATTATAGATCTCGTTGGTCGAAGCCTTTATTTTTGTTTGTGTTTTGACAGTTTTTGTCCGATATGGTGCACCTTCTTGAGGAGTATAGAGCTGATGAGAGCAGAGATATTTCTTCAAAGCTTGAAGAAGAGAGGGATATTTTGAAGGGTGAGAAGAAGAAGCTTGAAAATGATTTGATTGATGCCAGGAGTCGCATTGCCGAGATTTCGAAGGCAAACTTATCTTTTCGGACTAAGGTGTGCGAATCACATACTTTTCTATTTTAAATTAACTTTAATTATATGCTCGTTTTATAGCTACATATTTTATTTAATGTAGATAAGTGAATTGGAGTTGACTAATGATTCCTTAAAAAAGGAATCGGAGGGTGTCGGGTCTCGACTGGTGGGCGCTGAAACTTCTCTTGGTGAGGAGGCGAAGAAGCGTGAGGCCCTAAAAGTCGAAGTCGCCACTCTTCGTGAGAAGAACGAAGCTTTGGAAACGGATAATTTGAACTTAAAACTGGAGGTAGAGAAGGGTGTGGAGGATATAGCTGGGGCCCTTGGTAACGGGTATGGTCGATGCCTTAACCGTATGAAGATGGCTGGCTATGACATCGAGGGCCATGGTTTTGACGATTATATCCGAGATTTTGCTGAGGAGACTAAGGAGAAAGGTGCCGACCCCTGAAGGCGAGGGATGCCTCATTTATCGATGTATTTTTTGAACTGTCTTTTTTTAATTTGAATACGTTATGGATCTGTTATGGATTTGTGTTGGTCAACTCCTTTGAAGAAGATGCTCGATTTATCTTGTTTTTTGTTAGGAATATGTGTATTAGTTTGATGATAAGTTCAGCAAAACACTTAAGTAGAAATCTAGTGTTTGTAGCCTCAACGGATAAGACCATCTTGGCTATCCGTTGAAGGAGTAGCCTTACTCAGCAATAAGTTTGGTATTGTAGCACATCTCACTCTCTGGTTTCAAGCTGTAATTCTTAGATGTTGTTAGGAGATAATCAGTCATGTTGACTACTAATGGATGTACAAGTAGGAGGGCTAATTGTAAATATTTCATGCCTTGTAATTTTGTATAAGTGAAGAAGTGTCAACTGATATTGAAGACCTTCAACGGATAAGAAACTAAGCTTCAATGGATGTCTCTAACGCTTCAACGGATAAGTGCTTCAACGGATAAAGCTTCAACTGCTAGAGCATCAACGGATAAAGCCATCAACGGATGAAAGCTTCAACGGATGCACTGCTAGAGCATCAACGGATAAAGCCATCAACGGATGAAAGCTTCAACGGATGCTCAGTCTCATAGCAGTTGATAGTGACAGTTAACAAAGATGACAGAGGCACATGGATTGACAGAGATGTGGTAGCCTATTTCAGGAACAGCAGAAAAAGCAGCCGTTTTTAGTCTGGTTCAAAATGGAAAGTCAACAGATAATTCCATATTACACTGGATAAAAATGGAACAGAAACAAGTGGAGAACTATTGTCTTATTGTACTTTATCTTTGTCTTCACTTGTAAACTTGGTGTTATATAAACCAAGTAGTAGCTAGTAATTAGATATGAATTTTTCCTGAGCTGTTTAGAAATATCAAGAGAGAAAATCATCTAGTTTGTACTAGGAAGCAGCTGTGATTTAATTTTGAATCACAAATTTTCTGAAATAACATATCTCTGGTGGAACAACAAATCCACCAGAAAAGTTTTTAAGTTCTTTGTGTTCATTTCATTTGTGTTTAAATATATATCTGTCTGTATCAGCTCCAAGCAATTCACACACATTTGATCACTCAAACACTTAGTCTTACAAATTGCTCAAAACTTGAAAAAGTTTTGAGATTTACATTCAACCCCCCCCCTCTGTAAATCTCATTGTTAGTCCACTGGGAATAACAATTGGTATCAGAGCAAGCTCTTAACATACAAAGAGTTTAAAGATCTATTCTGCTAACAGCATGAGTAAGAAGGATATAGGTGTAAAGATTCCAATCCTGGAAAGAGATAACTATCATCACTGGAAGGTGAAGATGCATTTACATCTTCTCTCTCAAGATGAAAGCTACATCAACTGCATTGATAATGGTCCTCACATCCCACACAAGGTGGCCACAGCTGCTACTGCTACAGTTGCTGTTGGACAGTCTATTCCCAAGCCAAAGGCAGAATGGACTGTTGAAGATATTGAAGAGGTCCACAAGGACAAGAAAGCCATGAACATTTTGTTTAATGGCCTGGATCAAGATATGTTTGACAATGTCATCAATAGCCAAACTGCTAAGGAAATTTGGGATACTGTGCAGCTTATCTGTGAAGGCACTGAGCAAGTTAGAGAAAACAAAATGCAGCTTCTCATTCAACAATATGAATATTTTCATTTTGAAGAAGGAGAATCATTGAATGATACATTCAACAGATTTCAGAAACTATTGAATGAATTAAAGCTATATGGGAGAGTGTACCAAGTCAAGGACTCCAATTTAAAATTTCTGAGGTCTCTACCAAAGGAATGGAAGCCTATGACTGTTTCTCTAAAAAATTCTCAAGATTATAAGGACTTCACACTTGAAAGATTATATGGAATTTTGAAGACTTATGAACTTGAGATGGAGCAAGATGAGCTGTTAGAAAAGGGAAAGAGAAAAGGAGGATCAGTTGCACTTGTAGCTGACAGTGAAAAAGTTGAAGCCAGAAATGAGGAAAAGACAATGCCAAGTCTCAAAATTGGCACAAGCAAATCAGAATCAAGTAAGGGTAAAGAGCAAGTTGCTGAGGATGAAGACAATTCCAGTCAGGATGAATCTGATGATATTGATGAACATCTGGCCTTTCTGTCCAGGAGGTTCGCAAAGGTGAAGTTCAGGAAAAACACAAAGTTCACTAAGCCAAACAAAAACATGGTGGACAAATCAAAGTTCAAATGTTACAACTGTGGCATTAGTGGACACTTTGCAAGTGAGTGTAGGAAGCCAAATTCTGAGAAAAAGAAATTTGAGCAAGTTGATTACAAAAGGAAATATTTTGATTTGCTCAAACAAAAGGAAAGAGCTTTTCTCACTCAAGATGATTGGGCAGCAGATGGGGTAAATGAAGATGATGATGTGGAATATGTCAACCTAGCCCTGATGGCTAATTCTGATGAAAATGAAACTAGTTCATCAAGCAACCAGGTAATTACTACTGATCTCTCTCAGCTTTCTAAACATGAATGCAATGAAGCCATAAATGATATGTCCAATGAATTATATCATTTGCGTGTTTCTCTTAAATCACTAGCTAAAGAAAACACTAGGATCAAAGAAAATAATGTGTTTTTAAGTGATAGGAATGCTGTGTTAGAGAGTCAGGTAATTGAGCTTGAAAAGATTAAACTTAAATACTTGACTGTCGAGAGTGAACTAGAAGAAGCTGTTAAGAAAGTAGAAATTCTTTCTAAACAGTTAGAAAGTGAGCAAGAGGTAATCAAGGCCTGGAAAACATCTAGGGATGTTGGTGTTCAAATTGCCAAGGTTCAGGGAATTGAATCATTCTGTGAGGATGCCTGGAAGAAAAACAAAAAGAAGTTAGAATTAATTGATGGATTGTCAACGGATGTGAATCAACGGATGATGAAAGTTATCCGTTGAAGGAAGAAAAGGAGCATTCGTTGAAGGCTCATCAATTAAAACAGGCAAGTTCTTTTAAAAATAAAAAGAATGATTCAACTCTCAAGAACTTTGTCAGAAAAGGAGCTAGCACATCCAGAGATGTCAGTAAGGTGAATATAGGACACATGACTTTAGATCAGTTGAAAGATAGGCTTAAGTTGGTTGAGGATAAGAAGGAAACTAAAAGAAAATATAAAAGAAATGGGAAGGTAGGGATTAATAAACATAACAATTACACACCTGATAGGTATGCTCCTAGAAAAAGCTGTGTACATTGTAAAAGTGTTAATCACCTATCTGATAATTGCAAATCTGTTAAAAATGCTCCCATGCCTTCAAATCCCTCCATGCCTAACATGTCTATGTCACCTCTGCATGCTATGCCTGTTATGTCTCACCAGAATCCCCATGCACATTTTGCAAACATGCCATACATTAACAATCCTTACTTTACTGCATTTAGTATGCCTCAAATGCCATACAATATGCCTATGTGGAATAACATGTTTGCACAACCTATGCCTTATCAAATTCAATCAAATGTGTTAAATGATTCTGTGACTAACCCTACACTTCAACCAACCACATCTGAGACCAAGGTTGACCCAAAGTTACCTAAGTCAAAAGATGCAGGAGGAATGAAGTCTAGGAAAAAGACTAACAAGGCTGGACCCAAGGAAACTTGGGTACCAAAATCAACTTGATTGATTTTGTTGTGTGCAGGGACAAAGAAGGAATCTATGGTACTTGGACAGTGGTTGTTCAAGACATATGACAGGAGATTTCACCCTGCTCACAGAATTTAAGGAGAGAGCTGGCCCTAGCATAACCTTTGGAGATGACAGCAAAGGATTCACTATGGGATATGGCTTGATTTTAAAAGAAAATGTCATCATTGATGAAGTTGCATTGGTTGATGGTCTCAAACACAATTTATTGAGCATCAGTCAACTATATGACAGAGGGAATACTGTTTCCTTCAATTTTGAAGCCTGTATTGTCACAAGTAAAAAGGACAATAAAGTGGTTCTAACTGGAGTTAGAAAATGAAATGTGTACTTACCTGATTTCAACTCTACAGATGCAGAATCCATTACTTGTCTTCTCAGCAAAGCAAGTCTAGTTGAAAGTTGGCTATGGCACAAGAAGCTGTCCCATTTGAATTTCAAGACAATGAATGATCTAGTCAAAAAGGACTTAGTTAGAGGAATGCCTCTAGTGGAATTCACAAGGGATGGACTGTGTGATGCTTGTCAGAAAGGAAAGCAAAAGAAAGTATCATTCAGTAAGAAGCTTGAATCTGCAATTGATGAACCACTGCAACTTCTACACATGGATCTTTTTGGACCAGTCAATGTATTGTCAATTTCAAGGAAAAGATACTGCCTAGTGATTGTAGATGATTTCTCAAAGTTTTCATGGGTTTATTTTCTTGGATCAAAGGATGAAGCTAGTGAAATCATCATCAATCATATCAAGCAAGTCAACAATCATCCTGATTTCAAAGTAAGGAATATTAGGAGTGACAATGGAACTGAGTTCAAGAATTCAACCATGAAGATGTTCTGTGGAGTAAATGGGATCATGCATGAGTTCTCAGCTCCAAGAACTCCACAACAAAATGGTGTGGTGGAAAGGAAGAACAGATCACTAATTGAAGCTGCAAGGACAATGCTTGAGGAGTCAAAGCTCCCAACTTATTTTTGGGCTGAGGCTGTTAACTGTGCATGTTACACTCAGAATATTTCTCTAATCAATCAAGCAAAATGCATGACTCCCTATCAATTATTCAAGAGAAGAAAACCAACTTTAAACTTTCTACATGTCTTTGGTTGCAAATGTTACATCTTAAGGAATCAATCTGATCACAAAGGAAAGTTTGATGCAAAGGATGATGAAGGAATATTTGTTGGTTATTCTGCTGGAAAATCATATAGGGTCTACAATCTAAGAACCAACATTGTCATGGAATCTGTACATGTTGTGTTTGATGATAAAAAGATTGATGGACTAACAGATGAGGGGCATCATGAAGGACTCAAATTTGACAATATTGAGATATATTATGATGATAGTGAAGATGAGAATGATGAAGAAGGTATCTCAAGAAGAAACCAGAGTCTGCCTTTGGATAATGCACAAAATGCTGCATCCGTTGAAAGTCAAAATTCAGCTTCCGTTGAAAGAAACAATGCAGCATCCGTTGAAAGACAAAGTGCATCATCCGTTGAAGTTCATAACGAAGCATCCGTTGATCACAGTCTGTCAACGGATAATCACTTCACCTCATCAGTTGATAGAACTCCCATTTCCTTTCAAAGGATCAGCAACTCAGGGGGAGTTTCAACAAATCAACATTCTATCTCACATCATGACAATACTGAGGCAACCTCATCAAGGGCTAATCTACCCCTCAAAGGAAATGGACCAAGAATCACCCTTTTGAACTGATCATTGGTGATGCTACATCTAAAGTACAAACTAGAAGGGCTACTCAAGATGAATGTCTGTATAGTAGCTTTCTATCACAGGAGGAACCTAAGCGAGTGGAAGAAGCTCTTTTGGATCCAGATTGGATTTTAGCTATACAAGAGGAGCTAAACCAATTTGAGAGGAACAAAGTGTGGAAGCTGGTACCCAAGCCAAAGAACAAGAGTTCTATTGACACAAAATGGGTATTCAGAAACAAGATAGATGAAAATGGCATTGTCATAAGGAATAAAGCCAGATTGGTTGCCAAAGGCTATTCTCAACAAGAGGGAATAGATTTTGATGAAACATTTGCTCCAGTTGCAAGACTTGAAGCCATCAGAATCTTTCTAGCCTATGTAGCTAATGCCAATTTCAAAGTCTATCAGATGGATGTCAAGAGTGCTTTTCTAAATGGGGAATTGGAGGAAGAAGTTTATGTAAGCCAACCTCCAGGTTTTGAAGATCCAAATTTTCCAGACAATGTGTATTATTTGTTGAAAGCACTCTATGGACTAAAGCAAGCACCTAGAGCCTGGTATGAGACTTTATCAAAGTTCCTTCTAGATAATCACTTCACAAGAGGTACTGTTGACAAAACTCTCTTCTTTAGAAATGTTAATGGCTCTAAGATACTTGTACAAATTTATGTTGATGATATTATATTTGGATCTACAGATGATAAACTTTGTAAAAAGTTTGCTAAATTAATGCAAAGTAAATATGAAATGAGCATGATGGGAGAGCTAACTTACTTTCTTGGTTTACAAGTTAAAGAAGTTAGTGGTGAAATTTTCATTAGTCAAACTAAATATATTTATGATCTTTTAAAGAAGTTTGACTTAATGGATTGTTCACCTGCAAAAACTCCCATGGCCACTGCCACCAAGCTTAAATTAAACAAGGCTGAAAAGTCTGTGGATATTACAAGTTATAGAGGCATGGTTGGCTCACTTTTATATTTAACTGCCAGTAGACCTGATATTATGTTTTCTACATGTCTCTGTGCTAGATTTCAAGCTGACCCTAAAGAATCTCACTTAGTGGCTATTAAAAAAATTTTCAGATATCTCAAAGGGACTCCAAATCTAGGAATTTGGTACCCTAGAGAGTCTGGTTTTGATCTAATTGGCTACTCAGATGCAGATTATGCAGGTTGCAAATTAGACAGGAAAAGCACAACAGGCACCTGTCAATTTCTAGGAAACAAGCTTGTATCATGGTTTAGCAAGAAGCAGAATTCTGTTTCCATATCAACAGCTGAAGCTGAATACATTGCAGCTGGTAGTTGCTGTGCACAAATACTGTGGATGAGGAATCAGTTATTTGACTATGGTATAACTGTTGACAAAATTCCAATATTTTGTGACAACACAAGTGCCATTGCCATTACTGAAAATCCAGTACAGCACTCAAGAACTAAGCACATTGATATCAAGTACCACTTCATTAGGGAACATGTGATGAAAGGTACAGTGGAACTTCATTTTGTTCCAAGTGAAAAGCAGATTGCAGACATATTTACCAAGCCACTTGATGAATCAACATTCACAAGATTAGTAAGTGAGTTAGGTATGCTTAACTATTCATAATCTATGTCATCTATGTAATCTGTCTTGTAGCCTGAAATGAATTTGCTGCAAGAACAAAGTTGGCTTTAATCAAGACTTATCCTATCAACGGATATTCCCCATCCGTTGAAAGCCAAAATTGTTCTATCAACGGATATTCATTATCCGTTGAAAGACAAATATATTTCCGGTAATTTTATCCTTCAACGGATAAAATAGTGTTGTTCATCAACGGATAACTATTTACCTTATCCGTTGATGTGTCACGTTAGTGAGTGACAACCGTTGATTCTTTTACTCAACCGTTGATACAGATATACAGTGTTGTATGTATTTGTATTTACGGTAGTTTTCAGAATTTCTACAGTTTCATTTATTCCTGAACGGCTTTCACTTACTTAAAAGTATCATTTAATTATTTTAATTTGTGTTTTAATTCAAGAAAGTATAAAAGCCCAATTAAATTCTTATTTTCACTTTACGCTTTCTTGCAATTATCATTCTCTTTCTCTCTCAATTCTCAAGTTCTTCTCTGCAACCTCTACTCACAACAATGGCACCAGTAGTCAAAATTATGTCTCAAACAGGATTTGTTTATGAAAAGAATAATTTCATAGTCTTGGTTGAAAAGAAGGAAGCCCATTCTGATTATCACAAGATGATGGACTTCATCAAGAACTGCAAACTGAGCTATGCAATGCTGGAAGCCCCAACCATCTACTGTGAAGTGATTGAGGAGATTTGGACAACCGCAGAGTTCAACTCCACTGATATGACTATTTCCTTCTCTCTCAAGGGTAAGGACTATTGCATTAATTGTGATGATTTACAATCTTGCTTTAAGTTGCCTGAGAATAATGCCATGACACCACACACTGATAAAGATGTCTCTGCTATGCTAGATTCCATAGGCTATGCTTTTGATTCTACTATTTTAGGTAGTATTAGAAGGAAAGGCCTTAGGAAAGAATGGAGTTTTCTTGGAGATGCCTTTATTAAGGTTTTCTCTGGGAAGATTAGCAATTTTGATGCTATCACTTCATCTCTTGTTAATATGCTCTATATGCTAGTTTCTGATAGGTACTTTAATTTTAGCAACTGTGTTATGCTAGAATTAGGTTCCAGATTAGGTAACAAAGCTAATAGACCACATAACATCTACTTTGCTAGATTCTTTATGTTATTGGCTAACCATGTTGCTGAAGGTTTGGTTATATCCAATGAGAATAATAAACTCAAATGCTGGGCACAAGAGAAAAGGGTCCTTGCAGACCTTTTGAGAATGAACCTCAACAGCCAGGTGCCATTGGTATACTTGCCAATCATGAATGCACCACAGGTAAGTGAAGTAAATGTTTCTATAACTCCTACTATTTCCAACCCCAATGTTTCTTTGCCTTCTAGTGTGGCTATGGAACCTGTGTCATTGTCCAAACAGGCTCCTACCAAAGCCACCAAATCTAAAATCTCCAAAGTCAAGTCAAAGAAACCTACCTCTGTTGTTTCTCAAAAGACAACAGTTGTAACAACTACCATAAACCCTAAAGGGAGTGAACAGAGTGTGAGTGGTGAGGGGAGGGGTGATCATCAAAAAGCCCCCCAGGATAAGGTGGGAGAGGTGAGTGGTACCCATTCCAGCCAAGCCACAGTCTCTCAAAAGACTGTAGTGGTTCAAAAGGAGTCCAACACATCCCTAGTTGCATCCTCCCAAAAGGATGTAACTATTGAAAATAGTCCCCATCCAGGGACACAGAACAAAAGAGGGAGGGACACTGAAGCTAAACATTCACTAATTCAAGCATTTTCAAGGAAGAAGAAGGCCAAAACCCTAGTTTCCACACAAGGGACACACACAGCACAGATACACCCACCAGTATCCGTGCCTTCTCAAATTCAGCTTGATGTGATTCCAGCAAATGTGGAATCACAGCCCCATTCTCTCAATATAGACACACACCATTCCTCAAACTCTCCTACACCCTCTCTGGATGTGGATATGATATTCACATCAATTCCTGATTCTCCCTCCTTAAAACTCAGGGAGGAGCCCCACTCAAAACCTGGTGATCATCATCTTTTAGATGATTTGTTGGATCATCAGCCAATTCTTTCAGATGTAGTTGCAGAATCTGTGTCACCTCACTTAAAATCAATCCACACAGATTTAACAATTATATCACTTTCTATCTCTACATCATTTCCTTCTTCAACGGATATCTCTCATCCGTTGACAAGTGGTTGTTCTTCAACGGATAAGCTTAACAGCAGTTATCCATTGATACCATCAGTTTCCACTTCAACGGATACTCCCTATCCGTTGATGGCCTCTACACACTTAACAGAAACAACTCCAACTGTAGAGGACATGGCAACTGTACAATCACTTTTAGGCTTGAGGGAAGGGAGTGATTTTTTGAGTGAGAGGCTGGGTTGCTCCCAGGCAAAAGGAGAGGTTGAGAGTCACCAAATGCATGCTATTTCTTCCAGCATGGCAAAAGTAAGTGAGAGGAGTGCAACCTTAGAAGGTGAAGGTGAGGGTGTGAGGGTGTGTGTGAGCCAGGGGGAGCCCCTGATGCAAGAAAAGAGAGAAATTGAGAGAAAGGCAGGTACAAAAGCTATAAGGGTGGATCCAGTCATTGCTAGTGAGTTAATGAAAGTGGATGATGCAGATAAGGGAAGACAATTTCAGCAACACTAAAAAGCTGTCATTGATAACATTTCCTTGGATGCTGACACTTTTACTCACCCTGTTTCAGCCTATCAACTATTGGCTGCACAGGGTAATGTGGAGGCAGAACAGACACTACACATTGTACACACTTCAGAATCTCTTCTCAGAGACAAAGCTGCTGTCAACAGGCTGCCTTCTCAAGCTGGTGAGCCATCTGAAGAATTTGGAGTAAATTCTAATGATGATGACTCTAATTCTTTGAATGAGAGCATGAACTTAGGGGGAGTAGCAGGCCCAAGTTCTGTTCCTAATCTTCCTGCATGGGCATGGGCAAAACCATCAACACCAGGAGAGTTTGGTGTCACTTTGGTCAAACAAGTCATGACAATTCAGCAGGCCATTCAGGAGACTCAGGATGCTGGCACCAAGGCAATTCTTCAAGCTCATCTGGAATCTCTGCATCTCTTGCAGTTGCAGCATTACCAGCACAATCTAAGTGTGGATGAGCTCAAGCTGGACATTGCTGATCTGAAATCCTACAATGCTGAGAAATTGGATTCAGTTATACCCTATGGTACTATGCAAGATTTGTTGGGGAGACTAAGGAAGGCCTCTGATGCTGACAAGAGGTTGGCCAGATTGGAAGATAGGGTTCAAATAATTGAAGACTCTATGGTCACCATTCTTCAGAATCAACAAACTCAAACAAATCTCCTCATGCAGCTGGCACAAGCACAAGGCTTGACCCCTACCCTTGATGATAACAAAAAGGGGGAGAATGAAGGGGAAGGGGAAGGAGAGCCATCTACAACAGTTCAGATTTCTTAAGTGCTAGTTCCTGTCATCACAACTTCTCCACCAATTCAAGTCAAAGGAAAGCTAGATGGAATTGATCTAATCCAGATAGCAGCAGCTGAATTGCAAGTCAAAGAGCAAAGGAAGAAGATTGATGAAAAGATGCAACTAATATTTGGTTCTACAACTTCTCAATCACAATCTGTGAAGCATAGCACAAAAGTGGAATCAATTATTATGGAACTCAAGCCAGTAGGGAGACATAAGGATGGAGAAACTTCTTCCAAAGATCTGCAACCTATGGTTCTCAAGCCCAACAACAGATCCAATAAGGACTCTACAAAGAATCCTCTAAAAGAGGTGGATTTTCCTCTTCCAAAAGCAGATGAGGACAAGCTTTTAGGAAGAAGTATTGCATATCTCAAAGAGACCATGGATGAGGCTGTAAGGAGAAACATGGCTATTATTTTTAGAGAGGGAAAGAGCATATGTGTGATGCAAGGACATCCCAAATTCTCAATAGCCAAGAAGGAAGAAGCCAAACAGCTAAAGGCTGACAAAAGAGCACAAGCAAAGCTTGAAAAACAGCTAGAGTCAAGTCAGGCTGAAGATCAGAAAGAAATTGAAGACAAAGGTGAAGATGAAGCTATGGGGAACATGGTTGGTACTGAGATGGAGGAAAGAAGTAAGGAAGAATGGCAGAAAGGGAAAAGAAAGAAGGTCAATGCAAAGAGAAAGAAGGTAGATAAGACTGAAGAAACCCAATCAATATCCAAACCACTACCCTCTATTCCTGAACCCATTGTACCTGACCCCTTCATGAACATTCATGGTGAAACAATCATTCCCAAGGAGGAACCAATTGATTGGGACACCATCAAATTGCCCACCTTCCTAACCTCTTCTCCACCATCAAAGAAGCAGAAAAGAAGAATCAAATCAACACCCTCTAAAGCCTCAATCAAATTCACACAGAAGCCTAAGTCCAAACCTCAAAACTCTAAAGATGATTATGTTCACATCTGTGACATAAAAGAATTTTCAGACATTGAACTCTATCTGGATGAGCTGGAGGATGTAAGGGGAATAGCTGCCTACAGACAGCTACCTGAAAGACTAGTGTTCAAATACAAAGGAGCTGGGGAAAGAACATGGCCTCTTCACAGAATTCTGAATGAAGGCTACACTACCTTGATCAGAGTCTACTCAGCCATACATAAGGATTCTGGCTTTACCAGAACTTCCAGGACTGAGATTCTCAACAAGATTGCCAACATAAGGAAAACTTGGAGGGAGCCCAATGCTTTGCCTAGAACTTTACTCATTCCAGAGTGAGGTATTACAATTCACAAATCACCTCATTGGTTGATGGAGTTCAGAGACAACAAAGGAGTCAGAATATTTTTCAGAATTGAAGATCAGCTAAAGATTGCCAGTAATGAAACTCTCAAGGATATGCAATCTAAGTTAGATATCAATGAAGAAGATGAAGCTGAATTCTACAGACAACTTCAACTTCAAATGGAGGAGAATGACAGGAGGCTAGGAAAGAAAACCAGGGATCAAAGGAAAAGAAAGTAATTTGCTCAAGCTAAAGGAGCACCCTTGGAAACAATGTATTTCTTCAATTTCATCTCAGCATATACACTTTTGCAGCACTTTTGAATTTCTGCTTAGTTACAGTTTATATATTTGTTAAGTGTTTTGTTATCATCAAGCTAAACCCAAATTTATGCCTACAGTTCTAGTAGACATAAATAGGGGGAGATTGTTAGGAATATGTGTATTAGTTTGATGATAAGTTCAGCAAAACACTTAAGTAGAAATCTAGTATTTGTAGCCTCAACGGATAAGACCATCTTGGCTATCCGTTGAAGGAGTAGCCTTACTTAGCAATAAGTTTGGTATTGTGGCACATCTCACTCTCTGGTTTCAAGCTGTAATTCTTAGATGTTGTTAGGAGATAATCAGTCATGTTGACTACTAATGGATGTACAAGTAGGAGGGCTAATTGTAAATATTTCATGCCTTGTAATTTTGTATAAGTGAAGAAGTGTCAACTGATATTGAAGACCTTCAACGGATAAGAAACTAAGCTTCAACGGATGTCTCTAACGCTTCAACGGATAAGTGCTTCAACGGATAAAGCTTCAACTGCTAGAGCATCAACGGATAAAGCCATCAACAGATGAAAGCTTCAACGGATGCACTGCTAGAGCATCAACGGATAAAGCCATCAACGGATGAAAGCTTCAACGGATGCTCAGTCTCATAGCAGTTGATAGTGACAGTTAACAAAGCTGACAGAGGCACATGGATTGACAGAGATGTGGTAGCCTATTTCAGGAACAGCAGAAAAAGCAGCCGTTTTTAGTCTGGTTCAAAATGGAAGTCAACAGATAATTCCATATTACACTGGATAAAAATGGAACAGAAACAAGTGGAGAACTATTGTCTTATTGTACTTTATCTTTGTCTTCACTTGTAAACTTGGTGTTATATAAACCAAGTAGTAGCTAGTAATTAGATATGAATTTTCCCTGAGCTGTTTAGAAATATCAAGAGAGAAAATCATCTAGTTTGTACTAGGAAGCAGCTGTGATTTAATTTTGAATCACAGATTTTCTGAAATAACACATCTCTGGTGGAACAACAAATCCATCATAAAAGTTTTTAAGTTCTTTGTGTTCATTTCATTTGTATTTAAATATATATCTGTCTGCATCAGCTCCAAGCAATTCACACATATTTGATCACTCAAACACTTAGTCTTACAAATTGCTCAAAACTTGAAAAAGTTTTGAGATTTACATTCAACCCCCCCCCCTTCTGTAAATCTCATTGTTAGTCCACTGGGAATAACATTTTTGTATGCATAATTCTGATTTCAGTCTTAATTAGCCTCAAGGCTAACTGTTGATGTTGGCTTTTGATGATATTGAAACTTGTTATTTTGTTCTACAAAGGGGTTCTTTAATTGCGTAATGGTCATTATTTTCTTGCAATCGTGTTTGATTTTATGATAGTATTGTTACGCTTGTTTGTCTTTCTTTTCTCTTTTTTTATTGGTTTATTTGTTTATCGATTTTCCCTTATCTTGATCTTCTAACTTTGCTTAAAAAGTATGTTTGTTTTTTTTTTGTTTTATATAGTCTCGATAGACGATGGTTTTTCTTGTGCAGCAACCGTCGTTGCTGGATTTGATCCTTTGAACTTGTAGGACTTAGATCTCCTTTCCTAAGATAATTAAACTTGTTTTTATACAAGAGCTTTTATACTTACGAATTACACCACATCTTGAACAAAATAGATTGCATTGATAATCTAGAGTGGTGTCTTAGCGGGGATCTCATATCAACCCCTTTTCGCTAAAACTGCTTTTGTATAATTAAAGGTAATTCTGATTCATACATTTTAAACAAACTGATTACTGATAAAACTTCTTCAAGTGAATTGCGTTCCATGCATTCTTGTTGGGAGTACCATCGAGTGTCGACAAATGATAGGTTCCTGGTACAACAACCTCTGTTACTTGATAAGGTCCTTCCCACGGGGCTTTGAGCTTTCCTGTTATGGAGGGCTGAGATGTTGTTGACTCTCGGAGGACTAGATCTCCCACCAAGAATTGCTTAACCTTTACCTTCTTGTTGAAGTAAGATGCTGTACGCGCTTGTTGCTGGAGGACTCTGTTAGATGCTTCATCCCTGATTTCTTCCATAAGAACATTGTGAAGTTGAATTCCTTCCTGTGATGCTTCGGGGTCAAAGTAATCGACCCTCGGGGAATTGAGAGACACTTCGACTGGTGAGACAGCTTCTAAACCAAAGGCCATCTTAAAGGGAGATACTTCTGTTAAGCTCCTGTGGGTCGTTCTATAAGACCAGAGTACATTAGGAAGTTCTTCGACCCATGGCCTTGGTAACTCATTGACCCTTTTTTGATCCCCTGTAGGATTATCCTGTTGGTCACCTCAACCTGTCCGTTGGCTTGGGGGTAGGCAACCGAAGATTTGATGTGCTTTATTTTGAGTTGTGAGAGTGTTTCTGTGAACTTATCCCCTACAAATTGAGTTCCGTTGTCGGTTACAATGATTCTTGGTACCCCAAATCTGAACACAATGTATATCATCAAAAACTCGATAATCTCTTTCTCACGAATCTTAGCTAAAGGTCGGGCTTCGACCCATTTTGTTGCATAGTCGATGGCCACGACGATATATTGGGCTCGATTCTTAGACTTTGGGAAAGGTCCCACGATGTCTATGCCCCACTGAAAGAAAGGGCATGGGTTGGTTACTGGGATCATTTCTACTGATGGTTGATGGGACACCGACCCGTATAGTTGACATGACTTACACTTCCACACAAAATTTTCACAATCACTTTGCATTGTAGGCCAAAAAAGACCTTGCCTCACTATTTTGAGGGCTAGGTTCTTACCCCCTAAATGATCTCCACAGATACCAATATGGACTTCAACCATCGATAGACGAGAGTCTTCTGGGCCTATGCATAGAAGTAACGGGTCTACAAGTCCCCGACGATATAACTTGTTTTCTAGCACACAATAATTTTTTGCCTTGTATGATATGGATCTAGCTTCATTTTTATCTTGTGGCAGCTTGTTCTGCAAGATATATTCCAAAAAGGGTTGACGCCAATCCGCCATAGAAGATATCTCATTGACTTTCAACATGTTGGGGAATGGAGAGTCTAAGTCGATGGAGGGGACCTTTCTTTCCTCGACGTAAATTGCCTTAGATGTTGTCACAACGGACGAGGCCAATTTAGACAGTGCGTCGGCCCATTGGTTGTCCTCCCTGCAAATATTCTTGATTGTCCACGACTGAAATTTCTCCAACAAAGACATGACCATTTTCAAATATGTCGACATTCGAGCGTCGTGTGCTTTAAACTCACCCTGTAACTGTTTTGCTACAAGTTGTGAATCCCCAAATATCTCTAAAATCTTTACCTCCAGCTCAATTTCCAGTCGCAAACCTGCTAACAAAGCCTCATACTCAGCTATATTATTTGTTACTAGAAATGAGAATTTTAAGGCATTTTGTATTTTGAAGCCTTCTAGACTGATTAAAATGACACCTGCACCCTCTGATGATGATGTTGATGAGACGTCGATATAAAGAACCCAAGCCTTTTATGGAAACGATGTTTCTTCAATTATAGGATTGTCAAATTGGCATTCTATAACAAAGTCTGATAAGACTTGAGACTTTACTGCATTCTGGGGTGAATATTCAATGTGGAATTGGCTTAGTTCGACCGTCCAAGCGGCGAGACGGCCTGTCATGTCGGACTTGTGTAAGATACGTTTCAGGGGTTGATCAGTCATGATTTTTATCATATGGCCTTGGAAGTAGTGACAGAGTTTTCTTCTTGCTACCACGAGGGCATAAACTAATTTTTCAACATGGGGGTAACGAGTTTCAGCGTCTTTCAGGGTGTGACTGACGTAATAGACTGGAGCTTCCCGTTCCTCGACATCTTTAACCAACACAGAAGCTACTGACCCATCGGAGGCCGAGATGTATACTTTCAAAGTCTCACGAGGCAATGCTCTTTCTAAGACCGGGGGACTTGTCAAAAATGCTTTTATAGCTTCAAAGTTTTCTTTACATTGATCGTCCCATATCAACTTTTTGTTTCTTGATGCTTCGTTGATGACCTTAAAGAAAGAACTGTATTTTTTGGAGGCTTGTGGTATGAAACGTCGAAGAGCCGCTATGCAACCAGTAAGACGTTGAACCTCTTTGATGGTCGACGGATCTTTCATTTCAGATATTGCTCTGATCTGTGAGGGGTCGGCTTCGATCCCTCGTTGGGAAACAAGAAAACCTAGGAATTTCCCAGATGTTAAGCCAAAAGAGCACTTTAACGGATTCAATCTCATGTTATTGCGTCTAACGTTCTCAAAAGTCTCTTGAAGGTCACTGTAATGATTATTTAAAGATTTTGATTTGGCTATTATATCATCGACATATACCTCAAGGTTTCGACCTAATTGTTTTTTAAATATTTCATCCATCATGCACTGAAATGTTGCACCAACATTGATTAACCCAAAAGGCATGTTTCAATATGCAAAGACTCCTCGATGTGTGATAAACGCTGTTTGCTCCCAATCTTGATCATCCATCCTGATTTGGTTATATCCTGAGAACGCGTCCATGTAAGACAGCAATTCGTGGCCGGCCGTGGCGTCGATAAGTTGATCTATATTCAGCAAAGGGTAATAATCCTTCGGACATGCTCTGTTAAGGTCTGAATAATCAACACACGTTCACCATTTGCCATTACTTTTCTTCACCAGGACAACATTAGCAATCCATGTTGGAAACTTCACTGTCTCGATGAAATGCGCCATTAAGAGCCGATCAAGCTCCTCCTCTATTGCTCGTCATTTTTCTTCTGAGAACATGCACCTCTTTTGCTTGACTGGGTTTTTCTGGTGGTCGACATGTAGGGAGTGTCTTGCTACGTCGATGGGTATTCCTGGCATGTCGGAAGGCGACCATGCGAAAATATCCGAAAATTCTCGAAGTAACCTTGTTAATTCATCTTTTATCTCGATGTCTAGACCTTTTCCCACTTTAACTATTTTATCCGGCAAATTTTCTATTATCGACACCTCGACAGTCTCACCGACGGGAGAGAACGAGGGCTCCATCGGGATATCGATGATGTTATCAGGGTCTATCTGGACAACCTCGTTGACCATTTGAGAATCACAATCTTGCTTTTTGGGTACAATGGTAGTAAAGTAGCATTGTCTCGAGACCGTTTGATCACCGCACATCTCCCGTACTCCAAATTCAGTTGGGAATTTCATCTTCAAATGGGGTATTGACGTGATGGCTTCCAGTGCCGATATAGTCGTTCGGCCTAGAAGGGCATTGTGACTTGAGTTTGCACTAATTACATGAAATTTAACTATCTTACATACTTGAAAGGCATTATGCCGAAAAGAACCGGGAGATCAATTGTTCCAACAACTTTTACCTCATTACCCTTGAAGCCATAAAAAGGCGAATGGGTATTTTCTAATTTTCGTTCCCCTGTATCCATTCGGGCTAAGGCATGATGATACAGAATGTCGACAGAACCGCCATTATCGACAAGGATTTTTTTTACTGTATTGGTGCCAATTTTTGCTGTGATAACCAGCGCATCTTGATGTCCTCTTATGATATTTGGAGAGTAATCTTCGTTTGAGAAGGATATGACAAGAGATGAAGATGGTTTACATCTCTTGGAATATGAAGGGTTAACACTACACACCTCTCGGGCGTAAGACTTACGAGAATTGTTTGACATACCTCCAGCGGCGTAACCGCCGAAGATCACATCGACTATTCTGTCATCTTGTCTTTGTTGATTTTGGCCCTGTCCTTCGATGTAATGGACGAAATGGCATCTTATGATTTTGGACTCGATGAGATTGCTTAACTGATAGCATTGTTCTGTAGTGTGTCCCGTATCTTCGTGGTAGTCACAATACCGAGAGCTTGGAGGACGACCTGGCTTCATCGGCCTCGGGGGTCGAAAGTCAGGTTCTATCTTTAGAATTGCCAAGATTGTTGCTTTGTCGACTGTAAGCTTAGTAAACTCTTTGTCTTTTCTATCACGAGGCTACCATTTTCTATCTGATACGGGCTGTCGCGGGTATTCTCGACCCCTCGGGCTTTGATATTTCTCTTTTCTCGTATCCCTTCTCGGCGATAAACGTCGAGGAGATTTGGAGTCGTATCTTCGAGTCCTCAGAGTCCGAGGGCTATGAGTTCTTGCCTGTCGTACTTGTAGCTAGAGCGACGAGGAGATCTTATGCTTCCCACCGCTTCTTGGAGCGTCATCCGATGCTCGACAATCTGGAAAGCCGCGTGGAGATGTGGAGGATGTTTTTCTATGAGCTCTTCTAGCAGAATGCCATGTCTGCTTCCATCAATGCCTGCTGCTAAATAGTTTACTGCCAAAGGTTCCTCCAGGTCTGTTATTTCAGATATAGCTTGACGAAAGCGTCCTAAATAGCTTCTCAAGGATTCTCTAGGTCTTTGACGCATCGTAATCCAAGATGTTGTGATCCTACCCCCTTTGTAGTTGCTTGGAAACCTCGTCTGAAATTTAGTTTTTAATGTAGTCCAGGAGTCGATCGACCTAGATGGGAGATTGTTATACCAACGTAAGGTTGTTCCCTGTAGACATGTGAAGAAGAATTGGCAACGGGCGACTTCTGAGTGTCCGTAGAATGCCATTCGACCATCGAAAGTATTGAGAAAGCTTGATGGGTCTGTTGATCCATCGAATTTGGTCAAGCGCCGGGGTTTTTAAAGTCCTGTCTATCTTAGCTTTTTCGATACTTTGAGGTAGGGGGCTTTTCACCAGGGCTTCAAATCTCGATTGTGTTTTAACTATGTCGCGAAGTTGAGCCATATCTTCCTGTATCTTAAGAAACTCCTCTTGTGATATCGAGTCTGTTGACATCGACCCTTGCGGGGTACCGCCTGAAGAAACTGTCCTTGGGCGTCGAGGCCTGGAATATATAGAATCTGTGGATACTTCCTCCTCATCATAGTAGTAATCTTCATCGTCCTCTGATAGCTCTACATATCCCATCTCTTCATAATCCCCTTCTTTAATTGATGCATGCTTCAACTCCTGTTGTAAACGATGGATTTCTTTTATTTTCTCTAGCTTTGCTTCTAGTCTTTTAGTTTCAGCTTCTAACAACTTAAGCTCTTCATCTGAACCTTCCGTACCCTCTATTTCCTGCTCCCGTAAAAGTTTTTCTGTCTCAATTTCTGCAAATGCAACCTAGCATCACTGGAGAGGAGTTGCTTTCCTTTCTCTGTTAAAAGACGGGAACGGGTGTCTTTAATGATCCTCCTTTTACGCTTAATAGGTGGTTTCTGCATCTGAGAGCCTTCAGGTGGGGGATTATCCTCCACTGGAAACAGCCTTCTCGGCCTGAGGGTCGATGGTTCCTTTTCTTTACCTGCTGGATTGATTTGCTCTGATTTTTGGACAATTTGAATTTCTGCTGTGTTTCCGCATTTCTCTGGATCTTCTTCCTCAATTATCATGTTGGAGTATCAAATTTCAGAGCTCCTTCTAGCGCCAAATGATGATCCTAATATTGAATCATATTTAAGTGAGGAACAACACTCTTTTATTGATACTATTTTTCCAACCCCTCTCATGTAGGGCAACTAGTCTCTGTTTATAGGGGACCCTTAATGAGCTTTTCCCTTTACAATTGGGCCCTTACTGGGGCTCTTATTACAAAATTATATATTAAAGTCCCTATCTATGGTACATCTTCCTCCTTTATTCTCCCAACACCTTTCATTGCCGATCGAAATAAGATATTAGAGCCATTGTGCAGGAACATGGAGAAGTCCTTGAGATTGAAGAAGATGTGCTGGGACTGGAAAAAGCTAGAAGGGTGAAACTAATTTTAGATGTGAGAAAACCCTTTCACCGATGTAAGAATATTAAAAACAAAGAAGGAAGAGTGGTGAGAGTATCTTTAAAATATTAACGTCTTCCTTTCTTTTGTTTTATGTGTAGTGTTATGGGACATAGTAAACGTGATTGCAGTAATATGGGAAAAGATGAGCAGAAGAAAGGTCTTGGATAGGGTGGATGGCTGAAAGCGTCACCGAGAAAAGGAAGGATGCGAAATAAGGAGGAGATGGATAACTTGAAAGCTGCTAATCGTGTATTGTTTGTGAAAAACAATCAAATAATTCCGATTCTTCTAAAGATGAGGCAACTGGTAATTAAAAACTGTTGCTTACGAAGGCTGTCAGTGAAGGTGTGGCGTCCTCAAAAGGTGTAAATGCGAAGGAAGTAAAACCCAAGAAGCTAATTCACTACTAAGAAAATCTAGTAAAGTTGGAGAGGGAGTAACACAAAAAGAAAACGTGAAGATTAATAATGTGTCAGATAAGGTTCTAGGCAAGAATACATACTCGAGTGTAAGTGCCCCCTGTAATGCACCCTACAACTTCATATACTATGGGTGTAACAACTACTGATAAATGGAAATTCAAAAGAATGAAGAGGCCAATAGTGCAAGGGGAACACGAGTATAGTAGTTCTACTAGTAGTAAGAACCTCAAAAACACTATTTCAAAACGTAAGAGAAAGGAAAGGAGTGAAGGAGGTGGGGTCGTGATAATGGATATTGATGTAATGGGTTCCTTAAGAAACCAATTCTGTTGGGTTCTAGTCAGGCTAGCAGTGTGGGTCTGAATTTAAAAAAGTAGCGGAGATTGGCGTTGACCAATCCCGCGAAGAGCCATGAAAATTTTAAGTTGGAACTGTCAGGGGATTGGCAACCCCTGTACATTGAATGCTCTCCGGGATTGGTAATGGAAATAAAAATTGATGGTAAAAGATTAGAGAAAGTAAAAAATAAATATGGGTTTTCAGAGAGTTTATGTATTGATAGTGTTGGAAATTCTGGTGGGATGGGATTTTGAAGGCGAGATATAAATGTCGTTCTTTGCTCTTACTCTACACATCATATTGAGATAGATGTTCTGGACGATGAGAATGTGGTACGTTGGAAAGCAATAGGGATGTATGGGTGGCCTGAGGTTTCAAACAAACATTTTACTTGTCAACTTATGCGTAATTTGTGGAATAGTAGTAATGTGCCAGAAATCATGTTTGGAGACTTTTATGAGATTTTATTCATGTCTGAGAAAGATGGGAGATCATCCAGAGGACTCAGACACATGGACAAATTTCGTGAAACTATTGATTTTTGCCAACTTTGTGATATGGGGTTTAGGGGAAGTGGTTTTACATGGCAAAGGGGGAATACACCTGCGTTTTTGGTGTAAGAAAGATTAGATTGTTTCTTGGCAAATGATAGTTGGCGTGAGTTATTTCCACATTATTAAGTCATACATCTCCCAATTTACAGGTCAGATCATGCTCCAATACTCTTCAAAGATGACGTTACTAATAGAAAATATGCAGAAGATATAATGTTCAAATTTGAAGCCCTTTGGCTATCAAATATGGAATGTGGAAAGGTTATCCGGGAGGCTTGGAATGATAGTGTTGGTGACGATATCCCTACAAAGGCTGAATTTTTGTGCCGAAAGATTATTATTCTTGGCAAAATATACATTTGGAAATATCAAAAAGATGATTAAAGAAGCAGAAAAATTGTTGAAAAATAGGCAGAAACATGATGCTGATCCAATTGAAAAGTGTTAACGCTCTGTCAAGAGAATGTAGATAAGTTGCATAGACTGGAGGAATCATATTGGCACGCTAGAGCTTGTGCAAATGAGCTACGGGATGGAGATAAAAACATGAAATATTTTCACCATAAAGCCAATTAAAGGAAAATGCAAAATTTTGTGAAAGGATTGACTAACGCAGATAGGGTCTGGCTGGGAAGACAGAAATGGATAAAGTGGTTGCTGATTATTTTGCAAATTTGTTTGCGTCCAATAATCCTGATGGTTTTGATAGTGCTTTGGTTGGGATTAGAGAAATTAGTGTTCAGTGAGATGAATGCAGTTCTAGATCAGGGACCGACAACAGAGGAAATCAAAGAGGCTCTGTTTCAAATGCATCCGAACAAAGCCCCCGGGCTAGATGGTATGCATGCCCTCTATTTTCAAAAATTTTAGAATATTTTGGGGGCTGATGTGGTTCGTTTTGTAAAATAATGGTGGCGAGAAGGAAGTGATTTGTCAGAAGTTAATGAGACTTGCGTTGTTTTGATTCCAAAATGTAAAGATCCGAAACAGATGGGTGACTTGAGGTCGATCAGTTTGTGCAATGTATTGTACAAGACCATTTCCAAGACCATGGCAAATAAATTGAAGCCCTTCCTTTCTTCAATAGTTTTAATAATCAGAGTGCTTTTGTACCGAAAAGATTAATTACAGATAATGCTCTTGTTGCTTTTGAAATTTTTCATGCAATGAAAAGAAAATAAGGAAAAAATGAGACTATTGCCCTTAAACTTGATGAGTAAGGCATATGATAAAGTTGAATGGTCGTTTCTAGAAAGGGTTATGTATAAGTTGAGTTTCACTTCTAATGGGATGAGACGAATTATGAGTTGTTTATATATAGCCCTTTCTAGAAACGACCATTCAACTTTATGAGTTGTTTATCAAGCGTGTCTGTTTCTTTTAAGCTTAATGGACAGGTCTCGGGTTTAGTAGTTCCTTCTAGAGGGCTACGCCATGGTGATCTTATCCTACCATATTTATTTCTGCTTTGTGCTGATGCTTTTTCAATGTTATTATCAAAAGCAGCTCAGAAAAAATTCATTCATGGGGCAAAAATTTGCCATGGAGCATGTCGCGTGTCTCACCTGTTCTTTGCTGATGATAGTATATTATACGCTAAAGCAACTTTATAAGAATATTCTAAGTTAGCTGAGATTATCATCAGTGTATATGACAATTGTCTTTAGCAAGGGTGTTAACGAGGTGAGAAGGAAAGAAATTGTTGATTAATTGGGGGTTCGTGAAGTTGTGCGTCATGAAAAATATTTGGGTCTGCCTACTATAATTGGCAAGTAAAAAAAAGTCATTTTTGCAGGCCTAAAAGAAATAATCTGGAAAAAGTTACAAGGATGGAAGGAGAAGCTGTTATCACGTCCTGGCAAGGAAATACTTATTAAAGCAATAGCACAAGCCATTCCAACATATATGATGAGTATCTTTCGCATCCCAGATGGATTAATTGATGAAATTCACTCAATTTTAGCTCGTTTCTGGTGGGGAAATAAGGGTTCGACTAAATCTATGCACTGGCACAACCGGGATCAAATGTGTATGCCTAAAGTTTTAGGAGGTATGGGTTTCGTGACTTAAAATGTTTTAATGTTGCTCTGCTTGCTAAAAAATGTTGGACACTATACAATTATCCTGATTCCCTTTATAAGGTGTTAAAAGCTCGTTATTTTAAGAATTCGGATGTTTTAAATGCTAATAGAGGATACGCTCCCAGCTATACATGGAGAACTATGTGGGGGCGAAATGTTTATTATTTGAAGATTTTAAATGGAGGATTGGAAATGGGACTAGTATTTGTGTGTGGGATGATGTTGTTGGAAAATATGGGTATAAGTCCCATATTGGTAAGTCATATTTTTGAGCATTATGACTAAAAGATGTGTGAGATATGATGATATTCTCTTAATAATGGAAATTATTATTTTCCATTAGAATTTGGCTCAAATATTATGGCATAAATTAATTTGATTTTGTTTCAGATTAATTGATATGGTGTATGTCTTGATATATTTAATCTGATTCTGTTTCAGATTATTTATGGAATAGAATAGCTTGCAAGTATTACACCGATTCCATAATTAATGATATTTAATTATGGAAAAGAGTAGCGCACAAGTCTATCTACACCTATATAAACACCTCTAAGGCGTTAGGGTTAGACACACCAAAAACATATTCGCCTCTAAACACAAATCTCTCTCTCTCAGTGATAGTTTCGTGCCCGTTCAAGCTCGCTGAAGGTGCTCGTTATCCGTAACGCCGCCGCTACCTCGTTTTATCCTGGGAGGCTATCGACTCGCACATACGGTGAGAGGCGAAATAGCTTTAAGGAGACAGTTTCAACTGGACTCGAGGATCTCTCTTCTGTTTATATCTTTTCTTCCTCCGTTTGATTTCGTTTACTCACGCACACACTTGTTTGATTATTTGTATTAATCGCAGATTGTTTTCACAATCTTAAAGCTATTTATTTTATATACATCTGTGACTGATACATCTGTATCTGCTTGTTTTGTTGAGTAACAGATCGATGGAGAACCAAACTGTGAACGATTCGATGAACATGACGGCTGATCCCAACGCACAGATCACTGGATCTGATGGGGTTCACCAGCAGCCGATTAACCCTAACGCACGGATCGTACGATCTGATGGGGGTCAAACGCCTGTTGGACATGTGCCTTCGGGACATGTGCCTGTGGGACACACTGTCATTGGACAGTTTAGTGTTCCTCTTGGACAGATATCGGCAGGATTCACTCCTCCGATCATACCTGCGGTGCCTACTGGTGTGCATACACCTGTAGTACAGACGCACATACCATCTGTTCCACCCGTGGTGCCTGCTGCACCTGTTATGCCAACTGTGCATGCTGCACATGCTGAAAAACCTGAGAAGTTCAACGGAACGAACTTCAAACGTTGGCAACAAAAGATGCACTTTTATCTGACCACGTTGCATATGGATCGCTTCCTTAAGGAAGAACCACCGTTGCTCACTGCTGAGAGTAACATGCAGACTGTGTATGCTGCTGATGCTTGGAAGCACTCCGACTACATCTGTCGGAACTATGTGTTAAATTGTTTGTCTGACTCGTTGTATAACGTATACAGCGCAAAGCCAACAGCTAAGGTCTTATGGGAGTCACTTGACCATAAGTATAAAACCGAGGACGCTGGGGCAAAGAAGTGGATTGTTGGCCGCTTTCTTGATTATAAGATGGCAGACTCTAAGACTGTGGTCAGTCAGGTGCAGGAACTGCAGGTGATCATTCATGACATTCATGCTGAGGGAATGGTCATAAGTGAGTCTTTCCAAGTTGCTGCTGTTATTGAAAAGCTTCCACCTGGATGGAAAGATTTCAAGAACTACCTTAAGCACAAGCGAAAGGAGATGTCTATGGAGGATCTTATTGTTAGACTTCGTATTGAAGAAGACAACAGAGGGTCCGAGAAGAAAGTTAACGTTGCCACTGAGAAGGCAAATATGGTGGAGCATGCTCAAAGCTCCAAGCCCAAGAAGGCTAATTCTGGTAAAGGGGCAAAGCTGGCACCCAAGGGAGGGATTTCGAAGTCGAAATTTCAAGGGAAGTGCTACAACTGTGATAAAGTTGGTCATAGGTCTTCTGACTGCAAGAAGCCCAAGAAGCCCAACAAGAAGAAAGAAGCAAACATGGTAGAGAATATCTCCAAGGAGATGGGTGACATAGACCTCTGTGCTACGGTCTCTGAAGTGAACCTGGTCGGTTCTAATCCACGTGAATGGTGGATTGATACTGGTGCTACTAGACATGTTTGCTCAGACAAGGCGGTTTTCTCTAGCCTCAAAGCTTCCGATGCTGGTGAGAAGCTCTACATGGGGAATTCAGCAACTTCTACCATTGAGGGTGAAGGCACGGTGATCCTGAAGATGACCTCTGGGAAGAATCTGACTTTGAAGAATGTACTTTATGTGCCTGATATTCGCAAGAACCTTGTGTCTGGTTCTCTGTTGAATAAGCATGGCTTTCGTATTGTAATAGAGTCAGATAAAGTTATTTTGTCTAAGAGTGGTATGTTTGTAGGCAAGGGTTATTTAACTGATGGGCTTTTTAAGCTCAATGTAATGTCCGTTAAGGACGATAATGAAATGAAGAATTCTTCTGCTTACTTGCTTGAGTCTCCTAATTTATGGCATGCTAGATTAGGACATGTAAATTATGACACTTTACGACGTTTAAGTGCAAAAGAATACATACCTAAACTTACTATCGATCCAAAACATAAGTGTGAGACTTGTGTTGAGGCAAAATTAACGAGATCATCATTTAAACGTGTGGAAAGGAACACCAAAGTGCTAGACCTAATACATAGCGACATATGTGATTTAAAATTCGCTCCAACAAGAGGAGGAAACAAGTATTTTATTACATTCATTGATGATTGTACAAAATACTGCTATGTATATTTGTTGAAAAGCAAAGACGAAGCTATAGATAAATTTAAAATCTATAAGGAAGAAGTTGAGACACAACAAACTGAGAAAATCAAAACAATACGAAGTGATCGTGGAGGTGAATATGTTGAACCGTTTGGGGAATTCTGTTCACAACATGGTATAATCCATGAGGTCACTGCACCATACTCCCCTCAGTCAAATGGTGTGGCTGAAAGGAAGAATCGCACTCTGAAAGAGATGATGAATGCGATGTTGTTAAGCTCTGGGCTCCCACAATCGATGTGGGGAGAAGCCATCTTAAGCGCAAATAATATTTTAAATATTACGATGCGCAAGAATAAGGATGTAAGTCCTTATGAAATATGGAAGAAAAAGAAACCAAGTTACCAACACCTGAAAGTGTGGGGGTGCCTTGCAAAGGTACTGATCCCTACACCGAAGAAGGTGAAGATAGGTCCTAAGACTGTGGATTGTGTCTTCATCGGATATCCTCCACACAGCACTGCATATCGGTTTCTTGTTCATGAATCCAAGATTCCTGATATTCAAAAGAATACCATTATGGAATCAAGAAATGCCTCATTTTTTGAGACGATGTTTCCCTGTAATCCAGGAAACCAACAACCTACGACGTCTAAACGATCTCATTAGTCTGTAGATGACGATAATGAGAGTGATGAAAGTGAAGACGAAAATGTGGGGGTAGTGAGAAGGAGCAAAAGACAACGAACGGAGAAATCCTATGGGTCTGATTTTATGACCTATTTGCTCGAAGAAGGTGACCCAAAAACTTATAAGGAGGCGGTTACCTCACCTGATGGGCCTATGTGGAAAGAGGCCATCAAGAATGAAGTTGATTCAATTATGCAAAATCATACTTGGGAATTAGTGGACTTGCCAACTGGTTGCAAACCATTAGGTAGCAAGTGGGTTTTCAAGAAGAAGTTGAAAACTGATGGCACTATTGATAAGTATAAGGCCAGACTTGTAATTAAAGGATACAAGCAACAAAAAGGCCTTGATTACTTTGATACATATTCTCCTGTAACGAGAATAACGTCCATAAGGATGATGTTTGCTATTGCTGCAATGCGTAATCTAACTGTACATCAAATGGATGTGAAAACAGCTTTCCTAAATGGAGACATAGATGAAGAAATCTATATGGAACAACCTGAAGGGTTTGTTGTCCCAGGACAAGAAAGGAAAGTATGTAGATTGGTGAAATCATTGTATGGTTTGAAACAAGCGCCTATGAAATGGCATGAAAATTTTGATGAGGTCGTGCTGGCCAATGGTTTCAAAATCAATGAATGTGATAGCTGTGCCTATTACAAGGATAACGAGAATAGCTATGTCAAGGAGAATGACAATGGCTATGTCATGATGACACTATATGTAGATGATCTACTTATTGCTGGAAGCAATGATAAAGTTATCAAATCTACAAAGGACATGTTGAAATCAAGGTTCGACATGAAAGATATGGGACTAGCAAATGTAATTCTGGGAATTCAAATTTCTAGAACATCAGAGGGTCTCGCATTAAGTCAACCACATTATGTTGACAAGATCCTTGAGAAGTTTCTTAAGGATGACTTTGAGAAAGCTAGGACACCTGTGGATATGACTTTGCACCTATCCAAGAACAAAGGTGTAGCTGTTTCCCAATTGGAATACTCGAGGATAATTGGTAGTCTGATGTACCTCATGAGTTGTACAAGACCAGACATTGCATACTCAATTAGCAAGTTGAGTAGGTTTACGAGTAATCCGGGAGCTGATCACTGGAAAGCGATTATAAGGGTACTAAGGTACTTGAGGGGAACTCGAGACTATGGACTGTACTATGGCAGATACCCAGCAGTATTAGAAGGATATACTGACGCAAATTGGATATCTAGCAAGAAAGCACTTAAGTCTACGAGTGGCTATGTGTTTACATTAGCTGGAGCGGCAATATCATGGAAATCCTCAAAACAAACGGTGATAACTCATTCCACGATGGAAGCTGAGTTTGTGGCACTAGATAAATGCGCCGAAGAGGCTGAATATCTACGTCAGTTTCTGGAGGATATTCCAAGATGGCCAAAGCCTGTAACTGCAATAGGGATTCACTGTGATAGTCAATCCGCTATTGGCAGAGCACAGAGCACGATGTATAATGGAAAGTCTCGTCATATACGATGACGACACAGTTCCATTAGACAATTGATCTCAACCGGAATTATCACTATTGACTATATACCGTCAAAGGATAATATCGCGGATCCACTAACCAAAGGGTTATCAAGAGAAGTGGTTGAGAAATCATCGAGAGGGATGGGCCTTAAGCCTATTGCTTAACGGCATCATGGTGGACACCCAACCATTGCTGACTGGAGATCCCAAGAACTTGGTTCAATGGGACAACTAAATCATGATGACCAAATCACTGTGGGGGTAACCCCTGGCCTGTTCCTATGATGAGGAAACAGTGAGACCCGTAAGGTACGAGGTTAAGCTTTGAGCCTTTAATGATCTTTGATGAATACATGGAGCTCAGGAGTGAACGCATGGAATTCAGTTGAGTAAACGCGGGTTACTCTATAAGATAAAGATCACCTATGTGGGAGAGAAGTGGGGCCGCTTCAAAGGAGAATTGTGAGGCCCAATTCTTTAGAAACTTCTGCAGAACCAGGACGATGTTCCATGGCCAAAATGGACATACTCATGAGAGCTGAACGAGTCAGAAACGATATAGTGATAAGTATATCATCGTTTACATAAACGGTCAAACAGTTCAAGGACAAGCACGTCTACTGTCTACCAGTAAAGTCGGTATGCTTACTCGAGCGAAGGTTCAAGGAGCATTCTCTACCTATCGTATGCTATATCTGATCGAAGAAACTATCACCAAGTCAAACTCCGTGTCTGTCTGTCTGTCTGTCTGGTGTGTGCTACTAAGATCACCAATCTCACCCATGTGGGGGATTGTTGGAAAATATGGGTATAAGTCCCATATTGGTAAGTCATATTTTTGAGCATTATGACTAAAAGATGTGTGAGATATGATGATATTCTCTTAATAATGGAAATTATTATTTTCCATTAGAATTTGGCTCAAATATTATGGCATAAATTAATTTGATTTTGTTTCAGATTAATTGATATGGTGTATGTCTTGATATATTTAATCTGATTCTGTTTCAGATTATTTATGGAATAGAATAGCTTGCAAGTATTACACCGATTCCATAATTAATGATATTTAATTATGGAAAAGAGTAGCGCACAAGTCTATCTACACCTATATAAACACCTCTAAGGCGTTAGGGTTAGACACACCAAAAACATATTCGCCTCTAAACACAAATCTCTCTCTCTCAGTGATAGTTTCGTGCCCGTTCAAGCTCGCTGAAGGTGCTCGTTATCCGTAACGCCGCCGCTACCTCGTTTTATCCTGGGAGGCTATCGACTCGCACATACGGTGAGAGGCGAAATAGCTTTAAGGAGACAGTTTCAACTGGACTCGAGGATCTCTCTTCTGTTTATATCTTTTCTTCCTCCGTTTGATTTCATTTACTCACGCACACACTTGTTTGATTATTTGTATTAATCGCAGATTGTTTTCACAGATGTTTGGTTACCTGGTAAGAATTCAAAATTTGTTCCATTGACATAATCAACTATTACTCAGAATTGAGAGTTTCAGATTTGATTGATTATGATAATGGAAGGTGGAATGCTGAGTTGATTAACGAGCTATTTATTGAGGAGGATTGCGCTTCATTGTTAGATATACCATTGTCATTAAACTGGCCTTGTGATAAGCGATTCTGGTTTCATACTAAAAATGGGGAGTACACGGTCCGCTCTGGTTATTGGCTTGCGCGTACCCAAAATATGTATATCAGTGGGGTAAACCAGGGGGCAGCGATGAAACTTTGTGGCAGGTTATTTGGGGGTTAGAAGGACCTCCAAAACTTCGTCACTTTTTATGGAGGGCTGTAAAGGGAGCTTAGCTCTTATAGAACAGTTGTGCCATCGTTATATAAACAGAGTCCACAATGTCAGATTTGTGGTACAGATAGAGAAAGCATACTCATCCTTTGTTTGATTGTACTCATGCTCGTAAATTTTGGATCCATAGCTCTTTTTTTACTGATCTATGATCAGCTGTGTGAGCTCTGAAGCGAGTCAAGTATGCTCTTAAACTTTCATTTGTCCGTTGGTAAACTGTGATTAATGACGCTGTAATTTTTCCACCTCGTTTATTACTAGAGAAACGGTTTCTGCATTTTCTTTTCAAGATTGTCCAGAAATCAATTGATCGAGGTGGAAAATTATTAAACCAATTTAGCGCTATTCCTTTGAGACAAGTAGAGAAGAACCGACATCAGGCTGTTTCTGAGTGACCGAAAAAATCCATTCTACCATCGAAGAGATTAATAAAGTCTGATAGGTCCGTGAATCCGTCGATGGAGTCAATGTGAGGCACTTTCAAATCTCTAATGATCTTAGCATTAGTATTTTCAATCATGACTGATAGAGGGCTTTCAAAGGCCACCTCAATACCTCCACTTTGTGTTCGAATGTAATTTTTAATGAGAGATAGATCATCTGCTAGCTTTGACAGCTTTGAGGTCTGACGATGTTTTGAGCCTACAAGATAACTCTCTTGCTCCTCAGTGTCGTCATCCTCCTCTAGTCTTTTTTACTTCCTTTTTGAGTTAAGGGATCCTGTTGATTCCTCGTACTCGGAGACTCATATCAGGACGAGTTCTCGTGGATTTTGGAAGGAGAAATTACATAAATTATCATAACTTAAGGCATTGAGGTGGCTGGTTGGAGTTTTTCCTTGTAGAGTTTTACGAGTAAAATTTTCTTAAGTGAACTGCATTCCTAGTACTCGGAACTGGCGAACCATCGAGGTGAGTAAGGAGAAACGTTCCTGGCCTGATGACCCTTACTACTCTGTATGGGCCTTCCCATAAAGGAGAGAGTTTGTTCACTTTGTTAGGTTGAGAGACTGCGGCCTCTCGGAGGATGAGGTCCTTGACTTCGAGGCTTCGTGGCTTTACCTTGGAGTTGAAGTACTTTGTGGTTTTTTTCTAGTACTTGGCGATCTTAAGGTGGGTTGAGTCCCTGAGCTCTTCAATGATATCGCAGTTGAGACGCAGTCTAGTTGAAGATTCTTTGGCATCGAAATTTTGAAGCCTTGCCGAGCCCAAGCTGACCTCGATAGGGAGAACTACTTCTGTCCCATAGGTCATTTTAAACGGGGTTTGCCCTGTTGAGGCCCTTGGGGTTGTACGATAACTCCACAAGACATTCGGGAGTTCATCGACCCATAGCCTGTCAGCCTCCGCCAGTCTTTTCTTGATCCCTTGGAGGATTGCTTTGTTTGTTATTTCCACTTGGCCATTGCATTGGGGATATTCTACTGAAGCTTTGAAGTGTTGAATTTGGAGTTGCTCGAAGGTTTTTTCTATCTCATCCCTACAAATTGAGTGCCATTTTCAGTGACAACTATTCGTGGAACTACGAAGCAAAACACTATATTTTCAATGAAGAAGTTGATGACTTCAATTTCTCTGATCCGAACTAGGGCTTTGGCCTCGACCCATTTGGTGTGGTAGTCTATGGCCACAATGATGAATTTTTTATGTCCTGAACTTTTTGGTAATGGGCCCACGAGGTCCGTTCCCCACATGTAGACAGGGCATGGCTAGGTTATCGAGGAGAGTGTTGTGGGAGGTCTGTGTACGACCGAACTGTAAAGATGGCATGGTTTGCATTTTCTGGTGAATTTTCGCAATCTTGTCGCATAGAGGGGCAATAAAAGCCGTACCTCATGATCTTGAGGGAAAGGTTCTTGCCGGTTAAATATTCCCCACAGATGCCTGTATATACCTGTATCATAGCCAGTTCTGCTTCGTCTTTCCCAATGCACTTAAGTAACGGTTATGTTAATCATCTTCTATATAGCTGACTATTCTCTATACAATAGTTCCTTGCTTTGAAAGCTATCTTTTTCTTATCACCCTCGTTCATATCAGGCAGGGTCCCTTGTATGAATTGGATCAGAGGGGTTTTCCAGTCTTGAATTGGGGACACGTGATTAACGTCTAACGGAGGATTCTCGATAGACGAGGCTACGAGGTCCATGATGTATATCGGAGTGGTAGGAGTATTAGAGTTCGTGGTTGCTAGTCTAGGAAGAGCATCCGCCCAGTGATTAATGGATCTGTCTATACAATTTAGGGTCCAGGAGGGTATAGGCTCTAACAGGCCTTTGGCAACGCATGCGTAAGCTGCCATTCTTTTATTTAAAATTTCATATTCTCCTTTTATTTGTTTAACCACGAGCTGGGAGTCGCAAAAAATTTCTACAACGTTGACCTCGAGGAAACGGGCAAGTCGAAGTCCCTTTATGAGGGCTTCGTACTAGGCTTTGTTATTTGTAGTTTTGAACTGAAAATTAACGGCCTGTTGTATCTTGAAACCTTTTGGACTGGTGAGGATAACGTCGGCTCCTCCTCCATCGGCAATAGAGGATCCATCTATAAACAGAGTCCAAGACTTTTTGGGTCCCTCTTGGGGAAGTTCTCCTTCTTCTTGAGGTTCAAAATTACATTCAACAATAAAGTCAGATAGGGCTTGGGAACTTATCGAAGTCCTTGGAACAAACTCGATGTTGAATTGGCTGAGCTCGATTGTCCATGCGGCTAACCTTCTTGTCATATCGGGCAGATGAAGTATCTTTCAAAGCGGTTGGTTGGTCATTACGCTAATCAATCGCCCTTGAAAATAATGACGAAACTTTCCGCTTGAGACTACTAGGGAAAAAATGAGCTTCTTGATCCTGGAGTGGCGAAGCTCTGCATCCTTCAGCATATGGCACACGAAGTAGACAGGGTGTTGTTCAAGTTCTTCCTCCTTCAACTCCTTCACTAAGACTGAAGCTACGGTGGGGTCTGTTGAGGACAAGAAGATTTTTAAGGGCTCGCAAGGAGAGGCTTTTGTCAGAATTGGTGGTGAAGCCAAGAAGGCTTTGATGCCTTGAAGGCTTGCTTCGCAGTCATCGTTCCAGACGAACTTGTTTGCCTTAGATGCATTTTTAATAATGTTGAACATTGGTAAGCACCACTTGGACGATTGGGGAATAAAGCATCGTAGAATGGCTATCGAGCCGGTGAGGCGTCGAAAGTCTTTTAGTGAATTAGGAGATGAAAATTCTTGGATTGCTTTGATCTGAGTCGGGTCTTCTTTGATGCCTCGACAAGTTAGGAGGTCTCTCAGGGATTTGCCCCCTGTTAGCCCGAAAGAGCACTTCGTTGGATTCAGACGCATCTTATGAGCTCTAATTCTTGAGAATGTCTCTACGAGGTCGGCGATGTGGTCTGTGACATGAATCAATTTCACGATAATGTCATCGACGTAAATCTGTAGGTTGCAGCCGATCTGTGGAGCGAATATGGTATCCATGGTTCTCTAGAAGGTCGCACCAGCATTGAGGAGTCCGAATGGTAAGATCTTATAGCCGAAGACTCCTCTGTGTGTTATGAAGGCTGTGTGATCTTGGTCTTTTTTTCCATTTTGATTTGGTTATAACCCGTGAACGCATCCATGAGAGATAACATTTCGTGCCCTGCCGTTGAATCTATGAGCTGGTCTATGTTGGGCAAAAAATAGAAATCTTTTGGACATGACCTATTCACGTTCGAGTAATCGATGCACATTCACAATTTGCCATTACTTTTCTTGACTAAGACGACATTTGTGATCCACTGAGGAAATTGAACCTCTTTTATGAATCTTGCTTCGAGGAGCCTGCTGATCTCGACGTCTATGGACTCTTGCTTTTCGGAAAAGAAAACTCTTTTCTTTTGCTTCACGGGGCGAGCTTCCGATGAAATGTTTAGTCTGTGAAGAGCTATCACTTCCGAGATCCCTAGCATATCCTTGGAGTCCCAAGCAAAAATATTCGCGAAGTCACAAAGCGTCTCTATCAACTAGTGTCTGATATCTGCTGGCAACGTAGCTCCTATTTTGACTTTCTTGTCGACGGAAGTGTCGTAAAGATCTATCTCTTCTAGCTCTTCATTGGGTTTACAGTTGCTTGGTTTAGGTACTTCAATTATCTCCCTTGGGTCGACCTCCACGACCTGGTGAACTTCAGAGGACTGCGAGGGATGTTTTTTAAGAATGAAGTTGCCCAAGTAACATTATCGTGAGGCCCTCTGGTCTCGACACACTTCCCTAACCCCAAATTATGTGGGGAAATTTATTTTTAAATGAGCGATGGAGGTAATTGCCTTGAGCGGGCCTATAATGGTTATCCCTATGATAACATTAAATCTTGAGATTGCATTGACAACATGGAATTTGACGACTCGCCAAAGTTGGTGTCACGCCCCCAAATCCGGGGTCAGAGGATTTGGTCGTCACTATAAAACTTCAATCCAAATCAACCTGTTTAATCAATAAATAAATGCCAGCGGAAGATATTTAGCATAATTGACCCCAAACTAATCCAAGATCTTTTAAGGTTACAGTTCTAGAAACAAGATATCCAAATTCCACAATAAATTTTTCACTTTCTTTTACATTTCTTTACAACAATTCTCAATCTCAAAACTAAACCCACTAGTATAACTTCGAAATGAAGTATACTAGGCCCAAATAAAATACACAACTATAATATAATATAATATAAACAACTTTATACAATAAAACTTACACTAGCCCGCAAACCCTGGATCAACCACCTTCCAAAAGCTTCTTCTTTGCTTCCTCGAATTACGCAGCTAAACAGCGCAAGCTAATCCTCACTGGAGGTTAAATTTAAAAAAAACAGGCAAGTATGAGCGGAAGAAATGCTCAGCAAGATCATTATAACATATATAGGGTCTTTTGATATAAAACCGATATCTGCATTAGAGCAGAACATTTAAAATCATAATTGCTGAATTATAAACTCTTTTTGATATTTTCAAGCGAAAGGCTTCAGCAATACTTTGAATCTTGACGAGAATAAAACTCGTAAAATAGTGTTTACGGAAATATCGTAAACCACAATAATATGAAACAATGATTATGGATTGAATCATAAACTTTACTCAAAACTCAACTCTTAATATTAATACTTATTTTGTTGTCATATCAAATTAGATATCAATACGAACTTTGATGCTCACAACACCCATACTGAAGTCAACATCAATCATCTATACTAATACCACCTTTGATATTTAACAACAACGTAAGTATCCACAAAATCAGAAACTGAATCAAAGCCACAATTCACTTTTAATCCAAAACAGAATCAGTACTTTTAATCCAAAAAGAATCAGTTGATAAATCATTTATGCTATGATTATCAAAACAATAAAGAATTTTAGATATCTATTTAGATTGGAACCAATTATGCACTATGCTGTTCCTGATGATCAGTCACGAAACAACACCGGTATCCCGCAGCCATACCGTAAATATAGGTACTACCCGTATCCCGAAGACATACGGTACCTATAGGGCGCCAAGAAAAGGCATAACAAGCCTTGTAAGATATTACACTTCCGTATTGCACTTCTGTATAATAGCTCACGCTGGACCGGTGCCTCGGCCTCTTACGCTACCAGTAACCATCAAATCTCAAAACCTTTTATTGAAAAGGGGTCATAATACTCGACACCCGAAATAATTTTATTCCCCCATTAACTTGGGTAGGAATATTCACAACCAAATCACTTTTCTCAAAATCCAAAACATTTATAAATCCAGAAATTGGATGAGTAAAATCACTTGACTATTCTGAATATAGAATAGCAGATGAGTATTTGCATAAACAGAATTATTTAATTCAGCGATATGTAAAATATTTATCTATTCCGAACAGAGAATAGGGAAAACAATACTTGCATAAAATGATTCGAAATAAACATCACTTGAACGATAAGTGAAGTCAGGGATACTTGCCTTTGGGTTTTAGCAGTTAGCATACTCGCAATAACACATCAATTCTGATATTCTGTCTCAAAACATCATCGTCTTCCCTTCCAACACTTTACTGATATGCTGCTCCTGCGATTACTAGAAGTCAGCTACCCAATACCATTCCATCTCATTCTTTATCCAACGTCTTGTCCCGATCAACTCGAGAGATCCGCATCTATAATTAAAAGATATAGCTTTAATTGTCTAAACGATAATCACTCGACGAACTACGCGTCAAAATCCTATCGTCTACCCATACGATAGCCCACACATAATTATGACAGACAAATACAGGAATCTTGACCCACGTACGCACATTATTCACATAGCACGTAATCACATAATCCACGTATCACATAATTCCTATCACATATGACTCAGTTCGTCAAAAGGGTCGACTCTGTTCGTTTAAAACTGAAATCAGATCAAAAATATGATTTTTCGATCAATAATCGACTCAGAATAACTTGTAAAACAAACGACCTTTCGAAACAAAAAGGATTTGGGTCTCGAAAGTATTTTTTAATGAAAGCGGAATATTTTTCTGAGTCTGTACGCGTTCGTTTCGTATTAAACGGATGAACAGTTTATTTATAAAAATATCTTGTCCCAACACGTAATTAGGTTTCGTAAAAAAAAATTTAATTATATAATCTCGTTCGACGTTTCCGATAATCGTAGGTTACGTTCCCGTATTTTTGGAATTAATTTCCCGAAAATCGGGCAGCGTCTCCTTTGTTTATCGGCCTACCCGTCGAACAGTTCGACGTCAAATTCACAACAACAAACCAATTTCACAACTACAATCCCAATATTCAAGAATCCCAACCACCGATACAATTCAAATATTAATTATTTTTATTCATATTTTTATTATATTCGCATTTTCATTTCGCAACTAATTTACCAACTATTTTTATTTAATTAATAACGTAGGACTCAGATTAAAATCATCATGGTCCACCGTCGGCTCGCCAAGGCTCATCGCCGACGGCGGTAAAATTCGTGGGTTCCCGTTTATAACGGCCGTCCAACACGAATCCCACCGATTAATTTAATTATTTTTGCACGATTAAATTCATTTCATAAAACCCTTAATCAAATAATCTGCAAAAGAATAAAAAAAAATCAGTCAATTAGTAAGATAATCAAAACAAACAGGGCACATGTCACGCGCCACGCGCCACAACCGAAACGGAAAACAACAGGCCGAAACCACATCACTGTATAAACACACGGAACACACACGCACCAAGATACACACATATATGTACGAATATATACATATATCAACTCAACAGAAAGGAAGCAAGCTGACGACAGTATACCGGAGAGGACAAGGCCGAAAACAGCAGAAGGATCACAGAACAAGTCACGAAAAAAAACCCCTCCCCCACGCGCCACCACCACCTCGCCGGAGAGGGGCGG
Organism: Apium graveolens; assembly: GCF_009905375.1. Lineage (NCBI taxonomy): Eukaryota > Viridiplantae > Streptophyta > Magnoliopsida > Apiales > Apiaceae > Apium > Apium graveolens. Next base: position 45,770,062 of record NC_133653.1, read on the forward strand.
CGGTGAGAGAAAAAGGAACCAGCGGCACCAGAACAGAGAAAAGAACAGCGAGAAGAAGAAAGAAAAAGAAGAGAGGAAAAGAAGAAAAAGGGAGAAGAAAGAGATGGGAGAAGGATCGATTGAAGAGAGAGACATGAGGGGTCGAAGAGATATGCGAGAGAGAAGAATGAGAGAGGCGGTGGAATGGATCGCACAGGAGAAAAGAAATAAAACTTATCTGATTAATTACTCTGAAAATCTAAATTCGCACCGCAATTTATTAATTTAACGAATAGCTTACGGGTAATAATAATCCGAAAAAATACCAGAACAGCTCGATAATTTTCGGAATAAGTAAGAGTTAATAAAATAAAATTTTCAAAATTTTTAATTCATTTTTGAAATGCGACATATACCCGTATTTAACGAATTAACGAATAAAGGTGCGGGTGAATAAAAGCCTGAAAATTTCCGGAATAGTTTTAAAATTCCCGAAATATTTAAAAGTTAATAGAATAAAATTTTCATGATTTTTGAAACATTCTGAAATTAAATACTGATTTTACAGTTAAATGAAATCAGGAAAATCATTTAAAATTAAATAATCAATAAAATATTGATTTCTAAATTTTATAAAATCCCAAAAATAATTATTGTAATTATAAAGTCATAAAAATAACTTTTAAGATAATTTAAATATTTATGAAATTAAATTTTCAATAAAAGTAGTTTTAAAGATAAAAAAAATGATACGACTCAGTAATTAATAATACAATAATCCTCAATCACAACTGAGTCCGACACGATTAATATTACATACAACACATAGCAGACATAATATCCATCCAATCCAAAATATTACTAAACGAACTCAATTTACCGATATCAATAAAATGATCGGTTTTCAAATAAACTTTTGAAAATAATACATTTAAGAAAATATTTTCAGATATTAACAAGGACCGATATAACACTCAACAATTAGCACATTACCAATTAATAACACAAACTCGTCAAATAGGAATAAAATATCCACCATTTTATTCCTTCTAAATCAGAAAATCACATAAACATATTTAAATATTAATAATAATAATTCTGAAAATACGGGATATCACAATCTACCCTCCTTATAAGGATTCCGTCCTCGGAATCAGCAGAAGACAGCACTTAGGGTTTTCTAACCAACTTTCCATTTCCAAATAACCTCAATTTTCCATAATCTCAAATAAATCTTGTATTCCTTGTATAATAAAACTTTTACAGGAGCTTCACTGTGCACCACTGTTCCATTCACACCCTTTGACCAATTCTTCAATAGAATCACTTTTTACTGATCGCGAGAAAGAAAAATAGAGAGAAAGATAGAGAGAAGAAAATAAAGAGAGAGATAGAGAAATAAAGAAACAGATTGACTTTGCTATACACCCCTGATATTTTAATCGCATTGCAATCCAGTGTTGCTCTTGATAATCCCATCACATAACCCTGCTTTGACTTGACCAGGATAACTCAGCTTAACTTGATTGGCATACCTTCGAATGTTTGGGATGACAAAATCATGGAATTTCAAAAAGAAAAGAATTTGATACCATAACGGAACCAAAATCTGAATTTGAGAAAAAAAATATTATTGAAATAAAAGAATAACTGAGAGATCAATATGATCAAACGAACTTGGTATTGCGTGCCCAAATTAAGACACTACTAAAGGTTGTTAACCTTCATGTATTCACAATACACACAAGTGATGGCGTCCCATCCAACTCCTATCACACAGACAGGTATACCTTGCGTCCCCTATAGTTAGGGTTGTTCATCTCAGTCAGAATAAAAGAATATCAAAGGAATTCAAAATCAAATGAATAAAACTGAAAGGATTTCAAAGCTGATATTTCTGAAGGAATAGAATCCAGAGAACAAAATTTTGGCACCAAATGAGCAAGTGGTGTCACATCATCAAGAAACTATCCACCAAATAAGAAAAGTGGAATTAAATTATCATAACTTGGCAGAGCTATCAAAACCTGAAAAATAGGTTTCACGACAGCCTCTGGCACAATTAAAACACATATATGATTGAAAATGAGTGTTAGGGAATATCTCCTCTAACAATTACTTCTTTTTGAGAGATGTCAAAAGGAATTATAGAAAGAAAAGGTATTGCCAAAGTCTTAATATTTATCTTCAATTTGAACTCTCCAGTTGACTCGCCATCTGATTCTAGACGCTTCTTCATGTTCCAAGGATATCGATAATCTTCATCGTCGTCGAATCGTAGTAGCCTCGGAAGATTCCACAATAGAAGTTTGCAGCTTCCCGGAGTTCCGTCCAGCTCAACACAACCATCTCGAACGAATGCGCCTATCTTAACTTACTCGTTGGCACTATATCTGATAGTCCAACAGGAACTCGATATGAGCTCAAACGTCCTCACATAGCTATACACACTCCTACACACTCTCGTTTCTAGTTTACTATAACCTCAGCTCTGATACCAACCTGTCACGCCCCCAAATCCGGGGTCAGAGGATTTGGTCGTCACTATAAAACTTCAATCCAAATCAACCTGTTTAATCAATAAATAAATGCCAGCGGAAGATATTTAGCATAATTGACCCCAAACTAATCCAAGATCTTTTAAGGTTACAGTTCTAGAAACAAGATATCCAAATTCCACAATAAATTTTTCACTTTCTTTTACATTTCTTTACAACAATTCTCAATCTCAAAACTAAACCCACTAGTATAACTTCGAAATGAAGTATACTAGGCCCAAATAAAATACACAACTATAATATAATATAATATAAACAACTTTATACAATAAAACTTACACTAGCCCGCAAACCCTGGATCAACCACCTTCCAAAAGCTTCTTCTTTGCTTCCTCGAATTACGCAGCTAAACAGCGCAAGCTAATCCTCACTGGAGGTTAAATTTAAAAAAAACAGGCAAGTATGAGCGGAAGAAATGCTCAGCAAGATCATTATAGCATATATAGGGTCTTTTGATATAAAACCGATATCTGCATTAGAGCAGAACATTTAAAATCATAATTGCTGAATTATAAACTCTTTTTGATATTTTCAAGCGAAAGGCTTCAGCAATACTTTGAATCTTGACGAGAATAAAACTCGTAAAATAGTGTTTACGGAAATATCGTAAACCACAATAATATGAAACAATGATTATGGATTGAATCATAAACTTTACTCAAAACTCAACTCTTAATATTAATACTTATTTTGTTGTCATATCAAATTAGATATCAATACGAACTTTGATGCTCACAACACCCATACTGAAGTCAACATCAATCATCTATACTAATACCACCTTTGATATTTAACAACAACGTAAGTATCCACAAAATCAGAAACTGAATCAAAGCCACAATTCACTTTTAATCCAAAACAGAATCAGTACTTTTAATCCAAAAAGAATCAGTTGATAAATCATTTATGCTATGATTATCAAAACAATAAAGAATTTTAGATATCTATTTAGATTGGAACCAATTATGCACTATGCTGTTCCTGATGATCAGTCACGAAACAACACCGGTATCCCGCAGCCATACCGTAAATATAGGTACTACCCGTATCCCGAAGACATACGGTACCTATAGGGCGCCAAGAAAAGGCATAACAAGCCTTGTAAGATATTACACTTCCGTATTGCACTTCTGTATAATAGCTCACGCTGGACCGGTGCCTCGGCCTCTTACGCTACCAGTAACCATCAAATCTCAAAACCTTTTATTGAAAAGGGGTCATAATACTCGACACCCGAAATAATTTTATTCCCCCATTAACTTGGGTAGGAATATTCACAACCAAATCACTTTTCTCAAAATCCAAAACATTTATAAATCCAGAAATTGGATGAGTAAAATCACTTGACTATTCTGAATATAGAATAGCAGATGAGTATTTGCATAAACAGAATTATTTAATTCAGCGATATGTAAAATATTTATCTATTCCGAACAGAGAATAGGGAAAACAATACTTGCATAAAATGATTCGAAATAAACATCACTTGAACGATAAGTGAAGTCAGGGATACTTGCCTTTGGGTTTTAGCAGTTAGCATACTCGCAATAACGCATCAATTCTGATATTCTGTCTCAAAACATCATCGTCTTCCCTTCCAACACTTTACTGATATGCTGCTCCTGCGATTACTAGAAGTCAGCTACCCAATACCATTCCATCTCATTCTTTATCCAACGTCTTGTCCCGATCAACTCGAGAGATCCGCATCTATAATTAAAAGATATAGCTTTAATTGTCTAAACGATAATCACTCGACGAACTACGCGTCAAAATCCTATCGTCTACCCATACGATAGCCCACACATAATTATGACAGACAAATACAGGAATCTTGACCCACGTACGCACATTATTCACATAGCACGTAATCACATAATCCACGTATCACATAATTCCTATCACATATGACTCAGTTCGTCAAAAGGGTCGACTCTGTTCGTTTAAAACTGAAATCAGATCAAAAATATGATTTTTCGATCAATAATCGACTCAGAATAACTTGTAAAACAAACGACCTTTCGAAACAAAAAGGATTTGGGTCTCGAAAGTATTTTTTAATGAAAGCGGAATATTTTTCTGAGTCTGTACGCGTTCGTTTCGTATTAAACGGATGAACAGTTTATTTATAAAAATATCTTGTCCCAACACGTAATTAGGTTTCGTAAAAAAAATTTTAATTATATAATCTCGTTCGACGTTTCCGATAATCGTAGGTTACGTTCCCGTATTTTTGGAATTAATTTCCCGAAAATCGGGCAGCGTCTCCTTTGTTTATCGGCCTACCCGTTGAACAGTTCGACGTCAAATTCACAACAACAAACCAATTTCACAACTACAATCCCAATATTCAAGAATCCCAACCACCGATACAATTCAAATATTAATTATTTTTATTCATATTTTTATTATATTCGCATTTTCATTTCGCAACTAATTTACCAACTATTTTTATTTAATTAATAACGTAGGACTCAGATTAAAATCATCATGGTCCACCGTCGGCTCGCCAAGGCTCATCGCCGACGGCGGTAAAATTCGTGGGTTCCCGTTTATAACGGCCGTCCAACACGAATCCCACCGATTAATTTAATTATTTTTGCACGATTAAATTCATTTCATAAAACCCTTAATCAAATAATCTGCAAAAGAATAAAAAAAAAATCAGTCAATTAGTAAGATAATCAAAACAAACAGGGCACATGCCACGCGCCACGCGCCACAACCGAAACGGAAAACAACAGGCCGAAACCACATCACTGTATAAACACACGGAACACACACGCACCAAGATACACACATATATGTACGAATATATACATATATCAACTCAACAGAAAGGAAGCAAGCTGACGACAGTATACCGGAGAGGACAAGGCCGAAAACAGCAGAAGGATCACAGAACAAGTCACGAAAAAAAACCCCTCCCCCACGCGCCACCACCACCTCGCCGGAGAGGGGCGGCGGTGAGAGAAAAAGGAACCAGCGGCACCAGAACAGAGAAAAGAACAGCGAGAAGAAGAAAGAAAAAGAAGAGAGGAAAAGAAGAAAAAGGGAGAAGAAAGAGATGGGAGAAGGATCGATTGAAGAGAGAGACATGAGGGGTCGAAGAGATATGCGAGAGAGAAGAATGAGAGAGGCGGTGGAATGGATCGCACAGGAGAAAAGAAATAAAACTTATCTGATTAATTACTCTGAAAATCTAAATTCGCACCGCAATTTATTAATTTAACGAATAGCTTACGGGTAATAATAATCCGAAAAAATACCAGAACAGCTCGATAATTTTCGGAATAAGTAAGAGTTAATAAAATAAAATTTTCAAAATTTTTAATTCATTTTTGAAATGCGACATATACCCGTATTTAACGAATTAACGAATAAAGGTGCGGGTGAATAAAAGCCTGAAAATTTCCGGAATAGTTTTAAAATTCCCGAAATATTTAAAAGTTAATAGAATAAAATTTTCATGATTTTTGAAACATTCTGAAATTAAATACTGATTTTACAGTTAAATGAAATCAGGAAAATCATTTAAAATTAAATAATCAATAAAATATTGATTTCTAAATTTTATAAAATCCCAAAAATAATTATTGTAATTATAAAGTCATAAAAATAACTTTTAAGATAATTTAAATATTTATGAAATTAAATTTTCAATAAAAGTAGTTTTAAAGATAAAAAAAATGATACGACTCAGTAATTAATAATACAATAATCCTCAATCACAACTGAGTCCGACACGATTAATATTACATACAACACATAGCAGACATAATATCCATCCAATCCAAAATATTACTAAACGAACTCAATTTACCGATATCAATAAAATGATCGGTTTTCAAATAAACTTTTGAAAATAATACATTTAAGAAAATATTTTCAGATATTAACAAGGACCGATATAACACTCAACAATTAGCACATTACCAATTAATAACACAAACTCGTCAAATAGGAATAAAATATCCACCATTTTATTCCTTCTAAATCAGAAAATCACATAAACATATTTAAATATTAATAATAATAATTCTGAAAATACGGGATATCACAGTTGGCATGAAGGAGATCCAAAGAGTACTGGGAGGTCTATGACCCCAACAAATTTGACCTCGTTTCCTGTGAATCCATAAAATGGGGTTCCTTTGGCTGTATCTAGTTTCCTATCCCCCAAGTCCATTCTCGAATATACGCTGTAGTACAGGATATCTACAGAGCTACCATTATCTACTAAGATTTTCTTGACCGTGTTGGTTACAATCTTGGTTGTAATAACCAAGGCATATTGATGGTCCTCGATGATATCATCTGTGTAGTCGTTGTCTGAGAAAGAAATGATTGGGGCTGGGTTTCGTCGAGGTCTTTTTGATTCGATCCTATATACATCCCGAGCATATAGCTTTTTTAAATTGTTGGAGGATCCTCCAGCTGAATAACCCCCTGAAATAACATCAATGACTCTGTCGGGATCATGATGTGTTACTCGACGAGAATGACTATTATCAACGTAATGGGCTAGTTGTCCATCACATATCTTTTCTTCGATAAGGTTGGTGAGTTGATAGCATTGTTCAGTTTCATGGCTCGTGTCTTCGTGATATTCACAATATTTGTTGCTTGGAGGTCTGTTTGGATTCATCGGTCTTGGGGGTCGGAAAAAGGATCTGTTTTAAGAATGGCCAGGATCGTAGATTTTTCTGCATTTTGCCTCGTAGGTTATCGAGGCTCTTTAACTTCTGATGCCCATTGTTTGCTATCACGGTGCGAGGGCACTTGAGTATTTGATTCTCGATGTCTTTGATGTGTTGGAGGAGTTGGAGAACTCTGGGACCCTCTGAAGCTACGATGTTTGTCAGCCTGTCGAGGACTCCTTCGTTCTCTCCTCTCATAGTCCCTAGTCCGCCATAGACTTTGATTGTGATGGGATTATGGGGACCGGGAGTGTTGAATGCTTCCTACGACCTCTTGGAGAGTTAGTCTATGCTCGATGATTTTACTGGCCGTTTGCAAGGTCTTGGGTTCTTTCTCAAAGAGATCCTCGAGAAGTTGGCTGTGTCATGACCTATCAATGCTTGCTATGAGGTAATTAACAGCCAAAGGGTCAACCAAGTCTGTGATTTCATCTATGTGAGCTCTAAAGCGAGTCAAGTATGCTCTTAGACTTTAATTTATCCTTTGGTAAACTGTGATTAATGACGCTGTAATTTTTCCACTCTGTTTGTTGCTAGAGAAACGGGTTCTGAATTTACTTTTCAAGATTGTCCAGGAATCAATTGATCGAGTTGGAAAATTATTGAATCAATTTAGTGTTGTGCCTTTGATGCAAGTAGAGAAGAACCGACATCGAGTAATTTTTGAGTGACCGAAAAAATCCATTCTACCATCGATGAGATTAATAAAGTCTGACGGGTCTGTGGATCCGTCGAAGGAGTCAATACGAGGCACTTTCAAATCTCTATTGATCTTAGCATTTTCAATCTTGACTGAGAGAGGGCTTTCAGAGGCCACCTCAATGCCTCCACTTTTTTATTAATGAGAGATAGATCGTCTGCTAGCTTTGACAGCTCTGAGGTCTGACGACGTTTCCAGCCTACGAGATGACTTTCTTGCTCCTCGGAGTCGTCATCCTCCTCTAGTCTTTTTTGCTTCCTTTTTGAGTAGAGGGATCCTGTTGATTCCTCGTACTCGGAGAGGATCAATTGTTTTCCTGGGAGCCACATGGAGTCATACTCTTCATTCTTTTTTGTCTAACGACTTGCAATCTTCAGAGACTTCGGAAAATTCATGATGTAGGCGTATTATCTCTTTTTTGTGCCTGATTTTCTCGGCTAGTGGTTTCCGTTCTTTTTCCAATAGCTTCAAATCTTTGTCATCTTCATTTGGAGTAAGTATGTCATTATCATCTTCTTCTTTGCTTTTACCCCGTTGTTTATTATCGAGATGTAGGCGCATATCACTGGATAACACTTTTTATCCGGTAGAAGCTTCCACGAGGGTTCGGTCACGGCCTTTCGATCATTTTTTCCGATCTATAGGGTCTGATTAAGTTGGCCTCTCTGCCAAGATGATATCCTCTTGCTCGAATAGCAGTGTTTGAGGTTGCAACCCTGATTTTGTTCTTAGATCAGCCTTCTTTTGGATGCTCTTCACCTCGTTGGTTGCTGGGGCCTGAGCTTCAGGTCCCAACTTCATTATTTCTTTCTATTGTTGATGATTCAGACGATCTCTCTCCATTACTACGGTTTGAGAAGTAAGGCCCCTCCTTCTAGCGTCACTGTTAACCCTACTTCTCAGTCCCTATTCTCATTAGCCAACCCCCCACATTTAAGGGCTTCTCCCCTATTTATAATACTCCTTAGTGGGCCTTCCCTAGTCTTCTAGGCCTGGCCTCTTATAGGACCCAACTCTCTTATTGGGCTTGAGCCCTAACATATATCAGTGGGGCAAACCATGGGGGCAGCTGTGAAATTTTATGGAAGGATATTTGGGGGTTAGAAGGACCTCCAAAACTTAGTCACTTTTTATGGAGGGCTGTAAAGGGAGCTTAGCTGTTATAGAACAGTTGTGCCATCGTTATATTATACAGAGTCCACAATGTCAGATTTGTGGTACAGATGAAGAAAGCATAACTCATGCTTTGTTTGATTGTACTCATATGATCAGCATATCCTACTACATCATTGGCAAAAAAATGTCTTGAGTTATTAGTAAAATGTCAAAGAATGAGTTACGCCTCTTTTGTACTCTAATGTGGGCAACATGGTCTTGTAGGAATGTGAGTATATTTGAAAAACTACCCCCAATCCAAATCAACTTGCGGTTGGCCATGTCAGACTTGTCAATGATTATCGAGATTATGAAAAAAGGGTGTTTGGAGGTAGTGAATGAGCAGTTGTTAAGTCGGCTACATTTTGGTCTCCTCCGACAGTGGGCCATTTGGAGATTAACACCGATGCTCATATAAGAGAAGGAATGTATGTGTGTCTAGTGTGGTTATCAGGGATTCCGCATGTCAGACTATTGTTGTGGCTGGTAAGAAGCTGAGAGTGAGACGGGGTGCAGATTTTGCAGTGTTGCTTTGTATGGGCTGAAAATTGCTCATCGTCCTGGACATACGCGAGTGACTTTGGAATGTGATGCTTTGTATGTGATTTCAGTGATAGAAAGGAATGTGGTTGGTTTCTCTTTTATATTCTTGTCCTTTAAAGATATTAAAAGAATGAAGGTTTGGTTTGAAATTTTAGATTATCGTCATGCTAGGAGCTCAGGTAATGTAGTAGCTCATAATGTAGCTAGATGGAACATTAATGTAGGAGGTGAACTGGTTCTTACCGAACATTTATCTCAAGCTATCTGTGATTTGGCAACTAATGATCATTCTTAATAAAATTCGGGTTTCAAAAAAAAAGACAAAGCGGTATTTGAAGATACTTATGACAAGAACATTGATAATTGGGAATTTCAACTTTAAATATGAACATAGACCATGTAGATGCTCATTATACCTAGCTAGGGGTGTAAACGAGCTAAACTATTCATGAGTTACTCGAGCCCGACTCGTAAAAATTTCGAATTCAGCTCGAAAATAATCGAGCCGAGCTCGAGCTCGAGCTTTTCGAATTTTTAACCGAGCCAAGCTCGAGCTTCAAATTATTCGGCTCGTAAGATTCGCGAGCCTTATCAAGTCTCTATTATTTATATTTTTTTTATCATAAATATATTTTAATGTAAATATTTAATATTTATTATATTTAATATTTATTTTATCGAGTCGAACTCGAGCCGAACTCGAGCCTATCGAACTTTTTACGAGCCGAGCTTCGCACTTGAAATTAAAGACTCGGTCGAGCTCGAGCTTGAGCTCGAACTATTTTAATCGAGCTCGAGCCGAGCCTGGCAGTATTCGACTCGGCTCGACTCGATTACACCCCTATACCTAGCTTTTAGCTAATCTTCTTATTACCCGTCATTTTGAAACCATACGTGAGATGTATTTGTTGTCAATCTTGACGATATAGACATAATTATATATATCAAATACATAATTAATTCACACAAGCATTGTTAATTCTTAAATCACAGAAACATATAAGAATCAACTAATAAATTAAGGAGAAGGGTTTGAGAAAACAAACAGAGATTGGATTAAATTTCGAGTCCAGAAATACCTGTCTCCTTAAAGCAGTTTCGCCACACACCATCTGTATTAAGCGACCTTTTTCTCCATACACCATCTGTGTTTAGCGACCTGCTTTCTAGGATAAAATAAAATATTATTATAATCGATAAATCAAAAATACCCTCAGCAAACTTGAACTGAGCCAGTCACCGAAATATTTGGAAAATTTAAGTTTGAAGACACCTAAAATTAAAGCGACAATTCTTATTTCTCGACTTAATAAACTGGTGTCCTAAACCTCTTTTCGATGTGGTACATGGTATTTATAAGAAAAACCAAGGAATAGGTTTGTTCTACTCTGGATGGGGTACAAAATCCATTTTTCATATTAAAAGGTCACACTTTGGAACATAAGTTCTCATTCACCTTTTACTCATTTTGAGCGTGTAAATATTCGTTGAAATCCCCTCGCAGAGGAGAACACCTTCCAATAAATATACACCACTTACACATAATGTGTCTCACTTATATAGAATCTCAAAATGATAGTCTAAAATACTAAGTTTGTTCAAGAGTATTAGCTAATCTTCTTATGACATATACATTGACAATTGGGAATTTTAACTGTTCAAGCATTCGTCGGAGTGAAAAAATATTTGTTTTGCACGAAAATATAATTGCCTTGTTAGAGTATGACATGATCGGACAATCTACAATAGCGGCATACATGGCGTCAACATAGTTTTATTTTGATTCTTTTTATTCTGCACAAATGCATACACTGATGAGCCCATTTTTTTTAGCTACTTGCATACCGTGGTCACCGAGAATGATGATTTAGATCTGTTTGCCTTCTGCGATCCTGGTATTAGATTTTCCCTCAACAAAGGTTTTGAATCTTACATTGTCAATCGGTTGAAAGAGGGGAATGTGATCGTGTATTCTTCCTGCCACATACCGAGAAGTAAATTTTTACTTTGTTAATTACAATTAATTTTTAGGTAATTTTTTTCCGCACATTCTAACTTTATTATATTTGTTTTAAAAAACAGTCAACATTGGATTTTATTCATAACATGGGAGGGTGGCATCTATATCTGCAATCCTTTGTCTCAGCCGCATCATTTTCCTAAGTTGGAAAAAGCACTGTCAAGGTAATCTCTACGTGAACATGTTTCAGTATTGATATATATTCTTCTAGATTATTTTTAGGTATTTTTTTGACATTGTGTCATTCTATATCACGTAGCGCAATAAAAACTTCTAATGCCGAAACTGGAAGGGGAAATAAGCCTGCAAAAATAAAGAATCTTGTTGTAAGTTTTACATTTAGTCTGTTTCTTCAGATTGGCGAAGTCCCCCTTTCTTTGCTTCTGACTTTGATTTTGTTATTTTGTAAAGGGATCGCCCAAATAGACTGGTGGACATAAATGCGGCTACGTCATCCTGCGCTATATGAAAGAAATCATTTCAGACAGAGAAATGATATTTAGAACCAATGTATATCTAATTCACGTGTTAACTATTAAAATAAACAGTTCTACATAATTCATGTGCTAATTCCTTGTCACGTTTATTAAAAATTAGTGGGCGACCAAGACCCGTTTGTTTTATACGACAGACGAGCTTGACGAGGTGCGAATGGAGGCTGCAGAATATATCCAGGAGTTGATATGAAGTTTTTAATGACTTGATTTTTGCAAACTAGTAAGGGAACCATATGCTTTTACAAACTTTAGTGGTCTCTTATGTTGGTAAATTTTAGACGTATATTAAGTTTTAGAAATTTTAGTTGGAATATGTAGATGAATATGGATGGGTGGATTGATTTTTGGTTGTAGATATGGATGTTGGTTGTTTGTTGGACGTCAGAATGGTTAGATGTTGGTTATCGGAGAATGCAGTTGGATTTTGGTTGTAGACATGCAAGTTGATTTAGTATATAATTTGGTTGTTTGTTGGATGTTCATTTGGTATTTTTTTTGCTTTTTCTGGGTTTATGCACAAATGCACAGGCTTATTTTAAAAAAAAATAAGAACTCAAACACCGGTTCTTGTTATAAAACTTATGTGAATCAACTAAAAACACATCACCTACTCAAACTAAAAACGATGTCTAAACCAACAAAACAAATTGAATTATTGGAAGAAAATGATGTCTACAATGTTAAAACACATCGCTTTGTGCAAGTATATAAAAGTAAAATGAAAGAAAACCGATGTTAAAGTAGAAGTTTCACATCGCTTCCTCAAACAAAACTGATGTTATAATACATGTCTAACATCGGTTTAGCAAATGAACCGATGTAAAATACGGACTAAGACATTGATTTGTTTAAGAATCTGATGTCTATCAATTAAAAGTGTTTCCCTGTTATATGTTTAAAGTGCTATTTAACCTCCTAAATACCATTTTTTGACAATCTAGTTTTAACATTTTATTCGAAAAAGGGCTAATTATACATCAGTTTGCTAAAAAACCGATATCTGTGTATATCATTAATGTTAGGTCTCAATGTGTTTGTAGAAGGGGGGGTTGAATACAAACCGTACCGAATAATCGAATTAAATGCGGAATAAAAATATGAAACAAAATTCAAGTTAAATAAGAATATTATTAAACTTGAAAGGTGTTACAACAACTGTATCGATTACAAGGAATTAATCTCAAATTAATTATCACAAATCTAGAATAAATTCGACATGAACTTTTTCTATTTTTGTAATAAAAAGATTCAAATGCTAAACGCAATTTGAGATTAAGTTCTAGGGATTTTGATCCGCTAGATAGTTACACAAGAACAAGATAATGATTTCTAGTGGTTTGGATTTAACTTTACTAGCTAGAAATTGTGATCTTGAATTTAGCAGAGAAGAGATGATATATTTTTCAGCTTCTGCTTTTCTTTGTTCTTGAACTGTTTTTCGGATGGATATTGACTTCTGTTGCTTCTGTTGTTTTTGTAATCAATCAACCTTTGATTTTAATTGGCAAGACAATCATTTTAGCTCAGCAAGACAATGCATTGAGCTAGCAAGACAATCCATTGAGCTAGCAAGACTTTCGGTGAGACTATTGATTGAACTAGCAAGACAATCAGAATGAACTGGCAAGACAATCCTCCTCCCAGTGTAACTTTCGGTATGACAATTGAAATGACTTGGCATGACAATCGGTATGACAATCCAAATTGTCATGCTAGTTCATTTTCAATTGTCTTGCTGATTTAAACTGATTTTAATCCAAAAACAATTCTGAAAAATCTTAATATTAATTCAGAATTAATTAATCAATTAATTCAATTAATAAATAAATAAATCTTTGCAGATATAATTTATTTTCTTAATTAAATTATATGACTTAATTAATTAATAGAGAATTAATACTATTCTTGAACTGCAACCATTCTTCTGCAAATCTTCTGAAAATTACTGAAAATTATGAATCAATTCCACCACTTCAATGTTGACACTCGATGTACTGTCTGGTTCATGAGTGACTAACTTCCGTGACGTTTCTTCATGCCTTGACCTTGATACTCTTGATTTTCTTCAAACTAAATCCTTGTAATTAATTGATACCCTGACGAGATCTCTGTCACTTGATTAAATCCACAATCTTGATTTATATCACCGAGGCTTGATCAATTGCTTAAGCTTCTTCCAGTAAATTAAGTCATCAAGTCTGTAGATGAACAATGCTTCTTAATCCTTTGACATATGTTACTCTGTGAGATCTCTCTGACGATAGATCCACTATTTACTTATTACATTCTTATTTGAATTAAGTTAAATCCTCGAATAAACAAATAGGCTATGACATATGCCTTACAATCTCCCCCCAATAACACAAAAATACCTAGAGGATAACTCAACTAACAAATAAGAAAAAGATATAAACAGAAATGCAAAGTAAACAACAGAAAAGTTCTGGACTAGATTTAACATTTTCCAGATTCCAAATAGATGTTCCTCTAGACTGAACATATCTTCAAGTAGTTTCATCTTCTTTTGTACAACCACATTTCCTGTTGAGAAGCCCATATATCTCTTGTTTCTCCCCCTATGAGAATCAACTGATTAAAGAAGATCACCTTCGTTTACCACCTCTCCCGTACAATAGGATCCGCAGATAAAAACCAATGGTACTCCCCTAACAGCTTCTTCCCTTACTAGAAAATCACCTTGTGTTTACCACCTCTCCCGTACAATAGGATCCGTAGTTACAAACAACAATGGTGTAGTGTAGTGTACATGTAGGATCTTTTTCTTCCTCCTTGCTATTTCTCCCCTTTAGTTGAGGAATCCTCCAAACTGTTACTTAAGCTTTTATCTCCCCCTTAAAGAAGGAATGTATGCCGTCGTCTGAAGGAGTTCTCATATTTCACTTGGTTGGAAAAGGAATAACAAGTGTTTCTCTTTCTTCCTCACTGTGAGTGTGTGATTCTGTTTAGTGTACCTCACATGTGTTTCACTCTTCTCTCCACTCGTGTTTACACTCATTCTCACAAGTGTATCACTCCACTCATAGATCCAACATTCAGCTGTACCTGCAAGGAAAATCACCTTAGCCATCCTTAAGGAGGTCACAGGTGGTGCAATGGGAGTTCACAAATCCCCATCCTTGTTAAACTCGTCAGATGAATCTGAGTCATAATTTACAAGTTGCTAGTTTCCCTTTTAGGGTTCCGGATTTGAATTCTGGGAAGGTAAACAATGATCCAACAAATTTAGCATAAAGATCAAGGTTCCCTTCTAATGTCTGTGAAGACATTTCCTTGTGACTCATCAGGTAATATCTGAATCATTATCAACAAGTTGTTGATCTGCACCTATGTCAGATCCGCTATCCGCAGATACATCCAGGGGATTTAAGCCTGGGGAGGTAGACACTGACCACTGACATATGGCTTTTGGATCAGTATCCTCTCCTAACACATGTAAAGGCAATTGGTCCATTAACGAACCTTGAACAATCGAATCTGACCTTAAAATGGTCGAAACTCTTATTTCTGTCAACTCATCCTTTGTGTGTGTAACCTTTCCTTATGCATCAAGAATTATTTATATTTGAGGTGGTGACACTACATCGGATACCCTGGCCGACAGGCAAATTTCAATAGACACACCCTGTTGAGAGAATGAATCTAGTAACTGTTTTTGTGCCTTTTCAGCCATTACATCTTTTTGAGAAGATGTATGGGGGCTAGCAGTTGTCTCGGTTTAAATACTACTCATCTATGTAGGAGACATAGCTACTGGGTTGACTACAGAACCTTCCTTATATGGTGCACTAAGGCACTATCTCCCTCACGCTCATTCATACTACATTTAGTGGTAAGAGAGTGTTGGTTGATTCTGTTTCTGTGTTTGTCTTTACAGTCTGGGATAGACGTTGTGGGTTTTCAACCTCATGTCTGTCAATGAAAGAAAGCCATTGGAGACTGAACCTGTATCACAGAACATAGGGCAATATAGAGAGATAAAATGTGCTTAAGATCCATAATGAATGAAAATTATACATTTAATCTTTTGAGAGAGATGATGTACAATAGTGATTTGAAAGGATAATATATGAAATAAGAAATCACTAATGTAGAAAGAAGTTTGATTTACTCCTAAAACTCACTGCACATATTAAACAATATGATTGTGCCTAGTGATTAGAGAGTTATAAATATGATGATTGCTTGAGCAGTACACTAGTTCATACCAACCTGAAGTGAGATTATGAAGAAGAGATTGCATAGTCCAATAGATCTGCAGCTGCAAAGTCCATGAACTGTGGTGCACTGACTTCCTCTTTTGACTCACCAACCAGGAGTACACTTGTACACATCTTACTAGAGTCCAATTCCAAGTGTAATGTGCAGCAGGTGCCTGATATGTCGTAATATTCTCAAGTCTCGTCACTGGTGCTATATGTTAGATACTGCTTCCTGATAATAACCTAGCACAATATACAAATTTTCAATGATAACATTCACAGCTTGCAAATAGTCATATCCCTCAGATAAACCTTTGCTGTTATCTCCAAAGGTAACCAGGGGGCCAGCTTTCTCAACCATATTTGATAGCAGGGCTCTATCTCCGGTCATATGTCTTGATGATCCACTGTCAAGAATCCACACTACCGGTTACACCTGTTTAATGCCCTGCACTACAAATGGATTAGACCTTCTTCGGAACCCAAACTTGGTTGGGCCCGGCATACTTGTAGAATTGTCCTTTGTCAGGAAAAACAACATTTTTAATTTTAATGGTCTCAACTTTCTCAATGACTGAACATTTGACCTTATAAACAGCCTTAACAAATTTCTGTTTAGGCTTAGGCACAAATGTCTCCTTTCTAGCCTTAGAAGGACTAGCAGTCTTATACCTATCATTCTTCTTGTTATCCACATGCTGACGAGGAGTAGTCTTATCATTAGAAACATGCTTACCATTAAAATAAGCATACATCATATTAAAAGCACAAGACATACAATTAGCAACACCACATGCTTTATGAGAGTGAGTAACAGCAGGCAATTTATGCATGGTAGACATGACATTTTTGTTATCCAACTCATGTATGTCTGAGTTAGTCTCAGTTGCTTTCACAACTTTGACTGGAACTTTTGACACACTTGACTTGGAAATAACCTTCTCATTAGCATAATCTTCAGCACGTATTTCTTCATGAATAACAGAAGAGGTCGCATCAAATGGTTCAGCAATTGATGCTTTATAGAGGGGTTCATCAACACCCTTAAGCACATGTGGTACTTCCCTCCCTTTAGCACATACATGAGGAGGGGAGTTTATGCCTAATTCTCCAATTGCAACATTGTAATCATAACCTATTCCAGATGTTTGATTAACAGCTTGCTTACTGTAGAACTCTTTAGCCTTCGAATAAGAATTGAAGTAGGCTCTAACCTTAGTCTCAAGACCGGTGATCTTTTCTTTGAGAATAGTTTCGAGTTTTCTATAACAGTCAACTCTATTCTCTAGAAAAGATACTTGTTCTTTTAACTTGTCTTGATTAATGTGCACAAGTCTTAATTCATTGACCTCTTTCTCAAGGTCTTTGATCTGTAAACTTAACAGTTCATTATCACGACGATCACAATCTAAGTTACCTCCTAGATGATAAACTAATTCAGCATCAGTATATTTTACCTCTTTTCTTGATGATGAAGCTTTTCCATCAATAGCCATAAGAGAAAGATTCTCATCTTCTTCATCTTCACTATCAGTATCATCCCAGCTTCTTCCCTTTGCCAGATAAGCCCTTTCAGAGTTACTCTTCTGATTTGAACCATAAGAGTTCTTCCTTACTTGCTTTGGCTTCCTGCATTTCATGGCAAAGTGTCCCAACTCATTGCAGTTATAGCATCTAATGGTGCTCCGATCAACCATCCCTGTTTTGTATCCACCACTACTGGTGTTAGAGGATGAAGATCCACCTGTCTGGAATCTGTTGTAGTTGGACTTGTACTTGAACTTGGGATTTCTTTTGAATCTGACATTGGAGAATCTCTTGACAATTTGGGCCATTGACTCATCTTCCAATTGCTCCAGCTCTTCCAAGGAATAAAAATCATCACTGGATTGATTTGTAGTAGGAGGATCATATTCTGCTACTATCACATTTTCCTCAGCCTTGGAAAACTATACCATTCTCTCCGACTGTTGAGATTGTTGTTGTTGTTGACCTTCAGCTACAAGAGCAGTAGATGTGCTGACCATTCTATCTTTACCGTAGACTTCCTTCTGCTGAATCTGCTCCAACTCATAGGTTTTCAACACACTATAGAGTCTATCCAAAGAAATCTCACTCAGATCTCTAGCTTCTCTAATGGCAGTGATTCTATGTTCAAGATGAGTTGGCAGTGTTAAAAGGAACTTTTTGTTGACTTCCCTGATTGAATAATATTTTCCATTTATGTTCAGGTTATTGATCAATGCATTGTACCTCTCAAACACTTCAGAAATTCCTTCTCCTGGATTTGATTTAAAATGTTCATACTCAGAGGTTAGGATCTCCAACTTGTTCTCCCTAACTTCCTCTGTGCCTTCATTAATCACCTCAATAGTTTCCCACATGTGTTTGGAATTTTTACAGTTCATCACATGTCTGTTCATCAAGGGATCAAGGGAATCAATCAATATTAATTGAAGGTTGGCATCCAAGGAGGCTTCTTCCTTTTCAGCAGGAGTAAAATCTTCAGGCTCTTTTGGATAGGTTCTAGCTTTGGTAATCACAACATCGTCTTCTATCACCTCTGGTTCAATAACCATCGGAGTTTTTGGACCGTTCTTTAACAAGTTCAGATATTTGGGATTTGCAACTTGTAAAAATAATAGCATCTTCTTCTTCCATATGATGTAATTTTCTTTATCAAATAGTGGAATTTTAACGGTTTCAACTTTTTGTGAAGTCATTATGAATTTTTGAATAAATAAAAATTCAAGGAGTTGAAAAATCACAAAAGTCTAGGATCTTGATTTGTCCGTTAATCAGAAGACTCTGATACCAATTGTTAGGTCCCAATGTGTTTGTAGAAGGGGGGGGGGGTTGAATACAAACCGTACCGAATAATCGAATTAAATGCGGAATAAAAATATGAAACAAAATTCAAGTTAAATAAGAATATTATTAAACTTGAAAGGTGTTACAACAACTGTATCGATTACAAGGAATTAATCTCAAATTAATTATCACAAATCTAGAATAAATTCGACATGAACTTTTTCTATTTTTGTAATAAAAAGATTCAAATGCTAAACGCAATTTGAGATTAAGTTCTAGGGATTTTGATCCGCTAGATAGTTACACAAGAACAAGATAATGATTTCTAGTGGTTTGGATTTAACTTTACTAGTTAGAAATTGTGATCTTGAATTTAGCAGAGAAGAGATGATATATTTTTCAGCTTCTGCTTTTCTTTGTTCTTGAACTATTTTTCGGATGGATATTGACTTCTGTTGCTTCTGTTGTTTTTGTAATCAATCAACCTTTGATTTTAATTGGCAAGACAATCCTTTTAGCTCAGCAAGACAATCCATTGAGCTAGCAAGACAATCCATTGAGCTAGCAAGACTTTCGGTGAGACTATTGATTGAACTAGCAAGACAATCAGAATGAACTGGCAAGACAATCCTCCTCCCAGTGTAACTTTCGGTATGCCAATTGAAATGACTTGGCATGACAATCGGTATGACAATCCAGATTGTCATGCTAGTTCATTTTCAATTGTCTTGCTGATTTAAACTGATTTTAATCCAAAAACAATTTTGAAAAATCTTAATATTAATTCAGAATTAATTAATCAATTAATTCAATTAATAAATAAATTAATCTTTGCAGATATAATTTATTTTCTTAATTAAATTATATGACTTAATTAATTAATAGAGAATTAATACTATTCTTGAACTGCAACCATTCTTCTGCAAATCTTCTGAAAATCACTGAAAATTATGAATCAATTCCACCACTTCAATGTTGACACTCGATGTACTGTCTGGTTCATGAGTGACTAACTTCCGTGACGTTTCTTCATGCCTTGACCTTGATACTCTTGATTTTCTTCAGACTAAATCCTTGTAATTAATTGATACCCTGACGAGATCTCTGTCACTTGATTAAATCGACAATCTTGATTTATATCACCGAGGCTTGATCAATTGCTTGAGCTTCTTCCAGTGAATTAAGTCATCAAGTCTGTAGATGAATAATGCTTCTTAATCCTTTGACATATGTTACTCTGTGAGATCTCTCTGAAGATAGATCCACTATTTACTTATTACATTCTTATTTGAATTGAGTTAAATCCTCGAATAAATAAATAGGCTATGACATATGCCTTACAATTAACACCCGCTAAAAACCGATGTTAAAGACCCCTACCTTTCTCTACACATGCGAAGACATCGGTTTTAAAAAAAAAGACATCGGTTTATAACCGATGTCTAAGAGCATTTTTCTAGTAGTGAATGATGAGCATATTCATATTATGACTGAGCAATGTTTACTCTACGCCTAGGGAAACTGTTATTCTATGATTCTATGAACACGACAAAATGAAAGAAAATTATTGGACCAAACATAACTGTTGTTGCAGGTCACTCACCAATACAAAGGGCGATGAACCTGTGTTTCATAGAACTTCTCATCTCACTTGCAGAAATGACGAGCATCAATGAAAATGCAGCATTCACAATTTTAAATGTTGCCTCTGCTAGTGACATCAAGCAGTTTACTGTTTTTAAAAAGATGCTAACTGTGGATAGTGTATGATTATCCGTGGGTTTTTACTCTACGTTCTGAAGTGCTGAACAAAATCTTCTATCATACCAACAATGCAGACTTGTACTGATATCTATCATAAAATATTAAAACTGGCTTTTCTACCCTCGGAAAAACAAATGATAGAGCAACAGAGGACACTTGACTAATGGTAACAATGCTAACCTTGCAAGTGCTGCTGGTGAATATGATCCACCTTTTAAACTGATTACTAGGAGTGAACATAGTTCAAAGAAGCGCGAGAATGTTGCAGTTAATCTCAAACTTTTGAACGTTACAGTAGAATTTAGGAGATTGTTTTAGAAGTTGTCATTTAGTCTAGCATGTTTTTAGGAGTATGAATAAGTTAAGAGGTGGTGGATTCTGTTTAGGAAACCACTTTCAGACGTGTGCTAGTTTATTGCATTTCAGTTTCTCTGTTATGTTCTTCCCGTATATATTGATGTAATGTTCATTTAATAAAATAGTTGAGGACATATTGTCAAGAAAAATCATTTTTGTTTACTATATATACAGTTTATGCAATAGTTTTGGTAGAGACAAGAAGTGGTATCAGAGCTTAAAGGTCTTGACAGACGGTTTTATCACCAAGGATGGAGGTGAACAAAGGAAAATGAGGCTCCTACGGCCTGATTTACCCAATGTTGGATAGAAGCACCTATACGGCTTGGGCTCTTAAAATGAAGGTATATATGCAAGTGCAAGGGGTCTGGAATGCAGTAGAGCCAAATGATCCCAAGAAGCCTGTCGAGGAGAAGATAGACAAATTGGCGCTGATAATGGTGTATCAAGCAATTCCTGAAGATGTGCTGCTCTCAATTGCAAGTAATGAAACAACGAAGGATGCTTGGGAAATGATAAAGACATTGTGCCAAGGTGCAGAAAGAGAAAAGAAGGCACGTATTCAGACTCTAAAATCTGAGTTCGAAATGCTGAGTATGAACGACAGTGAAAAGATTGAGGATTTTCACATTAGAATGAACAGTTTTGTTACAAAGATACGAGCCCTTGGGGAAACAATGGAGGGATCTTATGTCATAAATAAATTACTACGTAATGTTCTCCCTAGATTCGTACGGATAACTTCGACACTGGAGCAATTTGGAGATATGGAAAACATGACGGTCGAAGAAATAGTGGGTTCTCTCAAGGCACACGAAGAACGAGTAAAAGGAAAGACGGAAATGAAAGAAACTCAGCTTATGCTAACAGAAGAGGAATGGGCCAAACGTGAAGGAGAAGAGAAGAAGTTACTGTTGACACGGGAAGAGTGGCTGAAGCGAAATAATGGTGACAGATTAAAACACTAAAGTCGTGGAAAATTTGATAAAAGCAATATCAAATGCTACAACTGTAACATTTATGGTCATATTGCCTCAGAATGTAAGAAATCGAGGAAGAACAAAGGAATGCATGAAGTGGAAGCAAATATGGCCGTGTTGGATGATGATGAACCAGCTCTGCTCTTAGCCAAGCATGACAAAGAAGCACCAGAATTATTGTTAAGTGAGGACAAGCTACTCTCCACACAATTGCCAAAAAGTGGAGATTATGTAGGCGAATCAAATGTCTGGTATCTCGACAATGGCGCAAGCAATCATATGACGGGGTT
The DNA here is from genome assembly GCF_009905375.1 of Apium graveolens. Taxonomy (NCBI): domain Eukaryota; kingdom Viridiplantae; phylum Streptophyta; class Magnoliopsida; order Apiales; family Apiaceae; genus Apium; species Apium graveolens. The sequence goes on from NC_133653.1 coordinate 45,792,636, forward strand.
CAGAAGCAAGTTCTCAGAATTGGATGAAAACATTTCTGGCCAAGTTTGACTTGGAGATGGATCCAAAGTCGAGATAAAAGGAAAAAGGCACTGTTATGATGTTGTGCAAGAATGGAGAGGAGAAGAAAATACATGAGGTATATTATATTCCCAATTTGTGAAATAATATAATATCACTGGGAAAGATTTCAGAAGAAGGTAATAAAGTGGAGCTAAAGGGAGAGTTCCTGAGGATCTATGACAACCAAGAAAAATTGTTAATGAAGGTAAAACAATCTGGTAATCGACTCTATAAAATTGTTATAGAAACTAACAAGTAGGAGTGCATGATGACAAAGACGGATGAAATTTCAAGGCTGTGGCATGCTCGCATTGGGCATGTAAATTATAAAGCATTGACACTTATGTCCAAACACCATATGGTATAAGGAATGCCCAGAATCATAAAGCCAAATGCTGTGTATGACGGGTGTTTAATGGGGAAGCAAACCAGGAACACTAAACAAAGCAAAGTATAGTGTAAAGAAAGAACTGGAGCTCATACATGGCGACTTGTGCGAGCCAATATCTCCACCAACTGCATCAGGGTACATGTATTTATTTTTATTAATTGATGACTTTAGTAGATTCATGTGGGTGTATTTTCTAATAGGCAAGCATGAGGCACTTCAAGCATTCAAAAAATTTCGCACCTTGGTTAAAAATGGGTCAGAAATTAGGATCAAGGTGTTTAGAACTGATAGAGGAGGTGAATTCAATTCTAATGAATTCAAGGAGTTCTGTGAAGGTGCAGGAATTGAGGGACACTTCACGACGCCCTACACTCCACAACAAAATGGATTAGTGGAGCGTCGAAACAGAACTGTTGTAGAAATGACCAGGAGCAGTTTAAAGGAGATACAAATGCCAACTAAGATGTGGGCATAGGCTGTTAGAAATTCAGTATACATTCTCAATAGACTCCCTACGAGAGCATTGATAGGGCAGACACCCTATGAAGCATGGATAAAAAGAAAACCGGAGATAGGTCATGTACGTATTTTTGGGTGTTTGGCGCACATGAAAACTCTAAGTGTACACAATATAAAGCTTGACGATCACAACAAAAGGGTGGTTAATTTGGGTAGAGAGCCTGTAACTAAAGGATACATGTTGTATGATCCCAATGAAATCACATTCATATAAGCCGCGATGTGGTTTTTGAGGAAACAAAGCAATGGCCTTGGAGTGTGTTTGCACAAAAGGAGAATATACAGGAGAACGTTGTTGTGCCCAGTATGTCTGAAGTTGATGAAGAAAGCACAGACAACACCGAAAATACAGAATATGAAGACACTGAAAGTGACAGCAACAACGGTAATGACACCCAGGTTTCAACTCCACCAAGTCAGTCCTCCGTTTACAAAATTGATCGGGACAACTATGATGATAGTACAGAGCCAAAGAAATTCAGACCATTAAGTGAAATTTACAACGATACGGAAGAAGTAGAACTTGACAAAGAATTGTGGCTCATGGGGATATACGAACCTGTCAATTTTGCACAGGCAGTAAAAGATGTCAACCGACAGAAAGCAATGAGACAAGGGATGAACTCTATTGAGGCCAACAATGCATGGAAGTTAACAAAACTACCACCTGGACAAAAGATCATAGGTTTAAAATGGATTTATAAACTAAAAAGGGATGTAAACGGGAAGGTGGTAAAGTACAAAGCACGTCTTGTGGCTAAGGGTTACGTGCAAGAACATGAAATTGATTCTGATGAAGTGTATGCTCAAGTCACACGTTTAAAGATAATAAGGTTGTTACTAGCTTTGGCAGCCAAAAATCAATGGGAAGTACACCATCTCGACGTGAAGACAATATTCTTGAATGGGGACATAAAGGAAGATGTGTACGTTGCCCAACTAGAGGGATTTGAAAGGAAAGGACAAGAACATATGGTGTACAAGATTTCAAAAGTGTTATATGGTCTTCGCCAAGCACCACATGCTTGGTATGCTAAACTGAATTCATGTCTTATAAGTATGGGATTTACACGCTTCCCATACACGCACGCTGTATGCACGAGGAAGATTGGAGAAGATAGTTTGGTTATAGCAGTATATGTGGATGATCTTTTGGTGACTGGCACGAGTATCTCAATGATCAAGGAGTTTAAAAGGCAGATGAAGCTAAGATTCGAGATGAGCGACATGGATAAACTTAGTTATTACCTAGGAATAGAGGTTAAGCAAGGTGAAGGCTATATTGAATTAAAACAGGCAGGTTATGCTCGAAAAATCCTTGAGAAAACATGTATGGTAGACTATAATCCAACGAAGTACCCGATGGATCCAAAGGAACAACTCAGTCGAGATGAAACAGGAAAGTTAGTAAATGCTACAGAATACAAGAGTATGGTGGGAGGCCTGCGATATTTGGTTCATACGCGATCAGATATTGCGTACTCCGTGGGCATAGTTAGTAGGTATATGGATAAACCTACGAAAAAACACTTGGATGCAGTGAAAAGAATTCTCGAGGTACGTGAAAGGGATTGTTCAGCACAGGCTTGTGTATTCGAGGGACGGTGGTAATAATTTCTTAACTGATTTTTCTGATAGCGACTTAGGAGGCCAACTGGATGATAGAAAGAGTACACGAGGCATAGTCTACTATTTAAACGAGAGTATTATAACCTGGATTTCACAAAAGCAAAAATGCGTGGCTCTTTCAACGTGCGAGGCTGAGTTTATGGAAGCAACAACTACAGCTTGTCAAGGTATCTGGCTCAGAAACGTCCTCAGTCAAATAACATCTGAAACTATTAGTCCAATAATTTTATGTATAGACAATCGATCTGCAATTGACTTGGCCAAGAATCCCATGTTTTATAGCAGAAGTAAGCATATTGATTTAAGGTTTCACTTCATTAGAGAATGTGTGGAGTGAGGAGAAGTCCTTCGGAAGCATGTATGCAACAACGATCAGAGATATTTTGACAAAAGGGCTAGCTACACTCAAGTTTGAAAATATGAGGAAGTTACTGGGAGTAAAAAATCTGAGTAGACAAGTTTGAGATTAAGGGGAGAGTGTTGCAGTTAATCTCAAACTTTTGAACGTTACAGTAGAACTTAGGAGAGTGTTTTATTTATTTTAAGTTGTCATTTAGTCTAGCATGTTTTTAGGAGTATGAATAAGTCAAGAGGTAACCACTTCAAGTCGTGTGCTAGTTTGTTGCATTTAAGTTTCTTTGTTCTGTTCTTCCTTTATATATTGATATATTGATGTAACGTTCATTTAATAAAATAGCTGAGGACATATTGTCAAGCAAAATCATTTTTGTTTACTATATATACAGTTTATGCAATAGCTGTGGTAGAGACAAGAGAGAAAGTATCTGCTGCTGCCTCACTACCAGATTTAGCAAACGATCTGGAAGATTCGGAGTCCGAAAATATTTCCCAGGAAGAGAAGTAAGAAAAAGGCAAAAATTATCTCCAGTGATCTTTTAACAGTCACTCAATTAACTGTACAGGAGATCTAAAGAGATTGCAGCTAGTAAAGAGCATTTATCACCGACTCCATAGTGGATTCATGTTTTAAAAAGTTTCCTAAAGTCAAGAAGTTCAATGAATAAAAGAGGCCTCACCTGAGAATTAAGGATTCAAAAAGTTTACTAGAAGAAAGAAGTTTACAAGAGGCGATGAGAATCAACATGATAATTCTGGTTCTAATAAACGGCCTCACAAAGATTATTGGACGGACTCCACAGGATATTTAGATTCAATATTGATCATTAATACATCATAAATCCGGAAAATATTCATATAGATTGACATCTACTATTCTTTGGATAGTAGCAAATAAAGCTTAAGTTCAGTACTACATCAGAGCTCTAAATTTTGAGATCCCATGTTTAATAATGAACTTTCTGCTCTTCATGGTTATCTGTTCTTAGTTTCTCATAAGCTAAGTTACCCCTAACATGTGGTAGAAAGGAATCAGATATATATATGGTCAATATGCATATACGCCAAGACTCTGACAGTCAGCACTCTGAAGCTGCTTCTTAGCTGTTAGATGTTTTCCAAAAGTCATGAGTTGCAGATAGTGTTCTAGGGACTAGGAATTGCTGAAGTCATTGAATCAAGTCCAAAGGATATCGATTCGTGGTTATATTGAAGCAATGAAAAAAAAGTTTTAGGATGATACACGCCAATATGCTAATGCACAATGAGAAGGTAATACGGGTACCGGATATTGCAATCTCATAAATGCAAGCCGGAATTGATAATTTCTAGCGAAATTTAGAATATGATTCAATAGTTAACAATGAAGCATTAGTACCAAATCAGGAACCAGAAAAGGAAATGGATGACATAAATATCAAGAGGAAGGAGCAACTTGTTAAGTAACCAGTTACACTAAAACTTAACACTCCCCCTTAATCGTACGATACTTTTTCCTACGATTAACAACGACAAATGCAATTAATACCAATATCAACAAACAATATTTAAAATAAATAAATGAGGGTGAGAGGACTCTGGCTCGAACCCGTATCCATCTCTAAACCGAGCTCTGATACTATAGTAAGTAACCAGTCACACTAAAACCTTAAGATAGTAGAGGAAGACCCGAACAAAATCTTATACTCTTTAACATAATTTAATAATGGATCAAGTCCCTGAATCACTAAGACTCCAACAAGCAAGGAAATTCACTTTACACAAATTATGAATTAGATGAAACAAAGATAAAAAGAAATAATATATTAGGCTCCTAAATTTTTATGTTCAAGGTAACACATTATAAGCAACCAATCCAATTCCGGTACATACTTTTTTGGTTGCAACAAAATTTTGATGTATCCACAAGGCTTAGCCTAGTGAATATCTTCCTTGTCAAGGGTTTGAGTATGCGTGAATAATCAAATTTCTGGTAATTGACCTTACCCGGGAAAATGATATATCGCCACTGACCAAACAAAAAGGGGGTCAACAATGTTAAGAACATCCGTACTTACACAACCAGTCACAACAGCACAAATTCGTATATGTGGCAAACCAACATTTATTCTACGTGATAAGTGTCCGGATTTTAGCACATGTAAGAAACTTCTCCGACATACCACCAAGACCAATATCACCATAAAAAGAACCTCTATTCTCTTAAATATTACTATATACTATATGTAATCCTTAAATATCTAACCAGTCACTACAGATTTGTGTAAACCAGAAACAAGTTTAGTAAACAAACGACACATGTTAAGAAATGCAATAAACTTGTGACATGTTAAAAACTGCAATAAATGTTAAGAAATGCAATGTACTTCTGACAGGATATAAATGAAATCCATTATTACAATACAAAGAATCCAGAAATACGCAAGAACATACTATTAAAAGTCCTACAACACAAGGTACTTCAAGTTGTCAAGGCCATTTCAAAGAGAAAGCAATTGCAAGTTCAGAATCCTGATCTTGTGGGGCTCCAACAGAAACTGGTTGAGGTTACACTGAAAAGGGCGGTGATGAAGTTAAACCAGAATTTTAATAAATAAACAAAGAGGTAGGTTAAAACAATGAGAGAAAAGTGAAGATTGCATGATGCTTACCAGGAAGACCTTTTAAGTGAAGTCCTAGTGCAGTAAAATTTATCCATTACTTGCTTACTAACTGCAGCAAGTGCTTACTCATCCTCTCAATTTCTTCCTTGGCAGCATCATATCGATCATTGATAGCTTTTAATGCCACACGAGTTTCCTCCTTTTCTGCATCCAATTTCTTAAGTTCAGCTTCAACAACATAATGAGCTTGTTCACATTGTTCCCTCTCTGCTTCCAAAGCCTTAACTTTCTCTGCTGCCTCATGCAACTCCTCTGTAAGCTTAATTAATGCAGTTGTCATCTTTTCTCTTTCAAGCTTTAAAGAATCTGCAACAGTCATAGCTGTAGACAATTTGTCTTGGGCATTGGATAAATTCTGTTCTACTTCAGAGAGAAACTGCACAAGGTGAATATAACGAGCCTTTAAGTCCAACTCATTCCAATTTTCTTTCTTTATAGCAGCAAATGTTAGCTCTTGGTGTTGTGCAATTAGTTTGTTAACTTCAGTGCGAAAAGATATATAATCATCTCCTAATCCTTCAAGGATACTGTAACACTTATTAGCAAGGTTAATCATGTCCTCAGTCCTTAGTTTGTCAGCATAACTTGTGAGACGAGCCACCAACTGAGATTTCAATACAAATGCTGCATTCTTGAGGTGTTGACGATCTTCCGCCTCCTGTGCATGTTCAAGCAGGAAAAGGTCATGTCTTGGATGTTCTTTCTCCGGAGATAGAGGAAGCTCCCCTGATGGTAACCCATCCATAGTTTCTGAAGGCAGCATTTCTTGATCTACAATAACTAGACTCCTTGTATGAAGGTCTTCGCTAACATCCTTCTCTTTCTGAGGTGGATTTTCCTCGATTCCTATTTCATTTTTCTCTTTTCCCTCAGTTAAAATAGAGAGAGTAGTTTTCCTTCTCTTGTAAGATAGACAGACTGGTGAGGTGACTGTTGTTCCAGATTCAAATTGTGAGGGTATTGCTACTTGGGTAGGAGTAGTGTGGCCTTCTCTCACATCCTGAGCTGTAGGAGGAACTAGCAAAGAATTTGACAGTGCGGATGAAGATGATATAGCAGAAAGCTGTACTCGAATGTGCTCTGGAAGCACAAACTCAACCTCAGCACAGAAATTGTGGTTGACCAAGTGACTAAACAAGACCGCTTTTTGCAAACACAATGGCAATGTATCATCCTTATCTTCTACACTAAGTTCCTTACAAAAATAATTAGCAATAATCATAAGGAACCTAGCATAATACACCACATTATTCCTAGTGTTTAATTTGCTAGCGAATTCATTTAGCAGTAGTTCCCCGATGTTAATTGTCCTACCGTAAATCAAACTGTAAGCAATTATCATAACAAAAATAGTTATCACAGTATAACCACCACATCTAGGCCCAAAAACCTTTGTTAGAGTGTCAAAGAAATAAGACCACTCCTTCCTCAGATATCTCCTATTTATATCACTTAACATCCAGGGTTTCGAAGCATAATTAATAGATTTCAACATGCAAACAATTTCCTCACCAGTAGGTAACTTTTCAAAGTTGGAATTAGGCAAATGAAGTGCTTCATTGATTACAGAGGGAGTTAAAGTATAGGAATTACCCTTGATGGTGAATGTTATTTGACCCTTGGTGGTGCAATCAGCTTTACTCCACATTTCTTGAACTATTTCAGCATAAATGATGGGGCGTGCAGTGAGTGCATAACTGACAGGCGAATTTTTCAAGAAATCCATCAGGGGATGAAAGTCTGCATGCACTGATTCTTTGTCCATAAAAGCAACATAATTTGTGACTGCATACACCACTTTGCCTGATGAGCTTAAAACTGTGGCCATTGTTAAGATTTTCTATAAATTTCTCAATAAAATTTGGGAAGAGGGTATATATAAGAATCAGGGGAAAAGTTTGTTAAAGGGACAATGGATACAGTATATGTAGAAGGCGAATCATGTCACCATTTTAATTTTTCGCATCTTAGGTGGAAAAGTAAAATAATTATAATACTTAACTTTGAAGATAGTATATTCAATTCGGATTTTAATATTTTTTTAGATATTATATTTGTGAATCTATCAATACACCCATGTTTTTATTTTTTGCAAAAATATGATAAAAGTTGCACATGAAATAAATTGCATATGAACAGGTTATATAAAAGGAGGTTATCTAGATATATTTCAATTTGCATATAAAATTGTATCGTATTTTTACAAAAACAAAATTATAAAGCCCGTAAATTTTTAAGCGATTGATTTATAATACCCGAACCTGTGATTAGTTTTATAATGTATTAAGAAGATTATCAATTTCACGTATAAAAAATAATCTAATGCAACATAAATATGTGAACAACAATGTTCAACATATTTTTAGATTCTTGACTGATACGATAAAATGCAACAATAATTTAGAATTCATTCATCATTTCTATAGATCATGACATAAATCAAAATATCAAAATTATCATTAACGTATTACATATACAATTATACATAACATGTGGCATAAATTTTGATAAATAATTATAAACACATAATACATAATTTTAAAAAACAATGTAATGGTCAATTGAAAATTTACCTCAAATCTGAAATTAAAAAATTAGCATCATCCTATAGCATATATGCAATCTATAAAGATTATAATTAAATGACACTTCTCAAATTATGAATATCTTCGTAATTTTAATAATACCCAAATTTGTATTTTTGACTGAACATGGAATTTCCATTTCTGCACATGTATAAACTCATAAAAAATAATCTGAAAAAAATAAAAGGAGGGAAAGCAGAAAAGTGATGATGAAATTAATTTTTTTTTAAGAATTTTATGATTTTTTTCAGAATGGGAACATATATAACACGACAGGCAAAACGAGACATATATCGTTGTGTAATAAAATTTTATGTTTTTTTTCAGAATGGGAGCAGAAAAGAGCCAAAACGAGACATATATCGTTATGTAATAAAAATGATTCGAGAGAAAGTGATACAGCGTATAAATAGTATTTTAGAAACCGATTCTAAAATGTCGGTATTCAAATTCGATTTATAAATATGTCCATTATCCTAAGTCAATTTTAATTCCTTGTTTTCATCTAATTTTTACTTTATAATTATTCTTTTTACTATTATATTAAAAAATTAAACCAATATTACAAACATCATATTTTGTGAGAAATATTATATTAGTAAAATTTTTACTTTTTAAAATTTAGATGAAATCAAGGGATGATAAACGTTTTATGGAGACCAAATTCGGAAATAGCCAACTCAGCCGATAGCGGTAGGGCTAAGGTAGGGTTCAAACATTAAAAATTTAAATCAACATTTCTGACTTTTTCGAGATTTTGACTGAGGTTTGAGTTTAACTTGAATACCTAAAACGTAACAAATCAAATATAAATAATCTAATTTACTAAATCGCGCTTTGTAACGGCCTTCTAAAATAATATATTTTTTCTTTATTATATTTGTTCTGATCTTGATCATTTTGATCTTGGTCATTTTGAAATATAATAAATAAATCAAATAAATCAAAAAGTTTAAAATGCCATTTTCCTGTTAAATATGTTTTTTCTTCAATGAGCCGCTCTCTCCTTATTTAAAGATTATCAAAAAATTATATTATATATTAATTAATAATCAATGTAATATTTTTTCTATTTAATAAAATAAAAAATTTAGAAATTTAGAAGAATATCAACTTGATTCTAAAAATGTTAATAAAAGATTTTGTCTAAACATTAGAAGAATATAACGAAACAAGACGATAAGTTGATTTAAATAAAAAAAAATCTGGGAGAATATTTTGATGATAAATTGATTTTAAAAATCTTAAAAGAAGATTTTGTAGAAACTTTAGAAAAATATTACGAATGATGATAATATCAATCAATATCTTTAGATATAAAGGAAAACATTCAGGAGCTCTAGAATCGCTTCAATTATATTTTTTTTTTCTAGAGCTTCTAAATTTTAATTCAAAAAATTAAAACTTCCCCTTATTAGGTCTTATATTTTAGAGAATAAAATCCAACTTCATATAGAAGTAGAAAATAAAATAAAATTCAACTTTATATAGAATATAAACTTCTTTATTAAGCTCCTATATTTTAGAAAATAAAATCCAAATTCATATAGACGTAGAAATAAAATCCAAGTTTATATAGAAGTAGAATTTAATTAAAATTCTATTCAATTCAAGAATAAAGTTTATTAAGATCTTATATATATGAACATTAATAGATTTAAAAAAAATATCTTTTGGTCGATTGATGATTCTTTCAACAATTTAATTAACTTTTTATTTTTTTTTGTTTTGCAGGTACAAAAATTACTTCCTTTTTAAAATCATAACGGACTTATATGGATATAAATAAGTTTATTGTCTATATATTTGTTCCTATATAGATGTTCTGGTGGCGCAAGTTAGTTAAAATATCTGTTTATATATCTTAGAGAATGTAATTTATGTTAAGCCGTGTGTATAATAATATTTACAAATGGGTTTATGTCAAATATTGTTATGCTTCCCATGCAAGCTTCTTCTCTATGACTAATCTTTCTACCCTACACTTCTACACTAAGAAACGAGTACGCACTTTATCTTGATATTATTCTTATATTTATATTTTTGTTATTTTACATTGATTTAGATTTTTATTTAAGAAATATTAATATTTTATTGTAGGTGCGGAGGAGATATAATGAAAAAGACAGGGAGTTCTTTTCTATTTCAAATATGTTAATATCAACTTATTTTTCTATTTATCTCGAATAAGTTAAAATAAGTTTTAATTATTATAAGTCTTTTTCATTTCGAATATGTTAGTAGCAATTTATTTTTATTTTATATTTTAAATATGTTAAAATAAGTTTTAATTATTATAGGTCTTTCCTTACCTAAAGTAGGTAATCTAAATTTTACTCCCTCGGTCCCACTGGATTGTTTATATTACTTTTCGGCATGCTTTTCAATGCTCGTTTAAAGTGTACTTTCATAATATATTTTTTTTTAAAAAAAAAATCTGAAAAAAATTTCATGTTTAAACTTTTGTTCGGAAAAAAAATTAAAAAAAAAACATTATGAAACTATATTTTATTGAAACCTCGAAATACATGGAACAGTGTACGCAAACAACTCATCGGGACAGAGGGAGTAATATTTATTCCCAATTTGAACGGAATTTCGAGAAAGTGAATTTCTTAGTTGACTTTTTGACTCCAATTATGAGCTGATTCGGCTGAATTTTAAATTCAAAACCTCTTCTGAATGAAATTTTTTCTCACAAGCTCTTCATGGGTTGTTTAATCGTCAGAATTAGACTTGTAGAACTCCAGATATGACCCATATAGTGTATACCATGCAAGTGGCCCATAAAATTTGAATTTAAATCAAATTAATTTTCATATAATATTTTTTAAACAAATAAATTATAACAACTATATATAAATGAAAATTCTTCGTACAAATTTTTAATATTGTTTACTGTAATGGTCTTTTTTTAAGTTTACAGGCCGTCGACTCTCGAGTATGTATAAAGATATTCAACACAATATTCTTTATTTGTAGGTGTTTGTATCTGTTTATTGTTTCAATATTTATATATATACATATATATTTTGTCTAAATTGTAATTAGTTTTATTAGTATTATATTTGACGGCGCTCAAACTAAATTTTATCTAAATTATAATAATTTTTTTACTAGTATTGTGTTTGATGGGAGACGGATCAAACTAATTTTATCTAAATTATAATATTTTTTATTCGTATTGTGTTTGACAGGTAGGCGGCTCAAACTAAATTTTATCTAAATTTTAATAATTTTTTATTAGTATTGCATTTGACGTGAGGGCGACTTAAACTAATTTATCTCAATCATAATAATTTTTATTAATATTGTGTTTGACGAGAAAGCGGCTCAAACTAATTTTTATCTAAATTATAATATTAGTTCATATTAGAATTTATCTAATTAGCCTTTTTTTTATTACAACATGCATTGCGCTAACAAAGCATCATAATTACTACAATTATTATCGACTTAAGAAAACGTGATATAAACTGGTATCATGAAAAAATATGTACACTGATAACTCCTGGTGGCGGGGCCGCTCCTTCGATCGCCGCTGTGGTGGTCTAGCTGTGGTGGGGTTCCTACAAAATAACACCGGAAGGGGGGTTTGGGTCCTGCGGCGCCTCCGGCGTGATAGTAAGAATTCGCTTTTGGGGAAGATGAAGATAGATATGAATGAAGGGTTGTTGTGTGTGTATATGAGTGTGAGAGAGTGATTAACCTCAAAACCTCACCTTCTTGGGCTATTTATAGCCCAAGCGTAGGATTTTGGGGTTGGTACCTTTAAATCGCAGCCCTTGGTTGTGGCAGCGGAGGACACCTGGCTGGAGTGGATGTTTTACACGTGTCAGTGCGGGACTGACTGAGGAATGTTCTGAGGATCTTTTGACACGTGCCCTGATTATTCCCATGATTGATGTGTGACAGTTGTCCCATCATGTGCTTGAGCCAGTGTCTCACGTGCTGGGATTCACCAAGATAGGGCTTGCGGGACTGGTCCAGTCAGGACTGGTAGTGTGCAGGACTAGTCCTTCCAAGAGCTGTATGGAGTTAGGAGTGTAGGACTCGTTCTTACAGGAGCTATGTAGAGTTAGGAGTCCGGGATAGGCCCTGTAGGAGCTATATGTCCTATCATGAGCCCCCCAGTAAATTTGGGCCTGTTTGTAGAACATGAGCATTTGATTGTTGTGTTTAGAAGATTTTGTATTTTTCTTGCCCCCTAGTCCGGATTTCGTCGAGTTCGGGGAATTAGGACTAAAGTGGTTGTCTTTAGAAGGAGTTGAGCTTTTCTTGCCCCCAATCCGGATTGCGTCGAGTTCGGAAAATCAGGACTAAAGTGGTTGTCTTTAGAAGGAGTTGAGTTTTTCTTTCCCCCAGTCCGGATTGCGTCGAGTTCGGCGAATCAGGACTAAAGTGGTTGTCTTTAGAAGGAGTTGAGCTTTTCTTACCTCTAGTCCGGATTGCGCAGAATTCGACGAATCAGGACTAAAGTGGTTGCTTTAGAAGGAGTTGAGCTTTTCTTGCCCTCCAGTCCGGATTGCGTTGAGTTCGGCGAATCAGGACTAAAGTGGTTATCTTTAGAAGGAGTTGATCTTTTCTTGCCCCCCAGTCCGGATTGCGTCGAGTTCGGTGAATCAGGACTAAAGTGGTTGTCTTTAGAAGGAGTTGAGCTTTTCTTGCCTCCAGTCCGGATTGCGCAGAGTTCGGCAAATCAGGACTAAAGTGGTTGCTTTAGAAGAATTTGAGCCTGTCTTGCCTCCCAGTCCAAAGTGCTTTATGTGAAGGAGTCCGGACTTGGAAGTTGAAACGGTTTTGGGGATTTCCCCCCAATTATTTGAATTATTACAGCTGTAAGAATGTGGAGAGATGTGCCTCATCATTAGTTTTATTAATTACGGTTTTGATGGGCCATCCAGATCTTGCCACGTGGCGAGGTGTTATTATTTCACCGTGCCTATAAAAGGCACCCCTGGGTCTCCTTTTTTCTTTTTATTGCTTCTCTTCTTTCTCTTCTCTTTTTCTCTCTTTCTCTGGAGCTTTTCCGGTGTCCGTCGCAGAGGTCTCGAAGTTTTCCCATTTTGCTCTTGTTGGTCGTCCTCAAGTTCTCTATATTCCTCGTCTTTGTAAGTCTCTATTTCTTTCTTGTTTCTTTCTTTTAGTTTGCTGTCTAGTTTGTATTTTGTATTTCTACTATAGTGTTTTGGTGTTTTCGTATTTGGTTTTTGGTTGAATGCTTGTATATATCTGTATTATATAATTTTTGGGCATGGTTTGCTTTTTTGATTTTGGGTGATATTTTTCTTGGGTTTAGGGTTTTTTGTTTGGGTCCGGATTTGGTTACCTAGTCCGGACTGGTGTTTTTGGTTTTGTTTTTGCTGTTATTGTGGGATTGGTGTCCGGAGTAATTGGCTAGTTTTAGGGTTTGTAGTTCAGAGTGGTTGTTATGTTTTGTATTTGCTATGGCTTTTGAGCTATGGGTCTCCGGACTAATTGCTTTTTACTCTAAATAAAATTGAACATAGGGTAGTCCGGACCATGTAGCTTTGAAGATAAATAAACTGTAGGGATTTAGACTAACCTTTATCACTTGTTTTAGGTTTATGGTCCGGACTAATGCTCGTGCCAAGGCACATATAACTTGCTACCCGGGGCCGTCAGGTTCAGATTTGGAGTCTTCCAGTGAATCTGAGTGGGTTGAGATGGGAAAGAAGGCTTCCACCTCGGACTATGAAGCTATTACTAAGCTTTTGTAGCTAGGATTTCTTCTAGGAAAGTACCTTGCTGTCCGGAGGGTTTGTGGGTTGAGACTCCGGGGTACTTCATTACCAAAAGTGATGAGGTCGAAAACAGTTATTATTATAGGAGTATAAGTTCCGGGTATGCTAGGCAGCCCAACGCGGGTCCGGGGCCTTATAATGAGGAAGAATTTGACAGGAAGTTTGTTGGTAGTATAGTGGCCAAGGAGCACTATGAGCTGAAGGATGAGTATGCTGCTTTGGACCATGCGGCGCAGGATTCTTCGGTCCGGGCTGCGTTTCAGCTTGATCCTCGGAT